>NC_056745.1:1088679244-1088744244 GCF_019279795.1 Protopterus annectens
AGTTAGTAAATGAGTAAATGGAAAAAAGAAAAGGTGTTTTATACAAACCACAAACTCAAATACCAAATAAGCACATTTGCAAGTTAAAAATAAATTCTATATATACTTGATTAAACTCAGTAGGAATGCATGACAGTACTATCTCTGATATCTTATTCAGCAAACTGGCTACATTGTTTAATATCCTGGTATCTACTTTCCTGATAAATCATTGATATGTCAAGGTGAAATGCTCCGTTACATAGTTTTAAAGATTCCATTTAAAGTTTTGCAGAGATGTGAAAAAAAAAAAAAAACTTAGGTTGGTATTCATAGCTTGCTCATTACAGAGCACATTGTTGTGCAGGAAATAAGAGACATATGGATACGTTATGATTCACAGTTCCAGCTAGCACTATTGAGCAGTGAAGAAAGAGCACAGATACAGAAGAATGTAAATTACTATACACTATACAAATAAAGGTGTACAGTGTGAAGACTGAATGAGATACAAATGAGTGCCCTGAAAGCAGCTTGTGATTCAGAGACATAGGGAACAGTAGGCATGCAGCAAGATTTATAAGATCAAAAAACATGCAGATATTTGCTAAGCTACAAAAACAAAGATACTTGTAGCTGCAGTAAAGTTCATGCAGCAACACTTAGTGTCAATACGCATCACTGCCTTTCACTCTGTAACATGGTGAAGTGGCAGCTGGCACAAGAAAAATGGTACTGCTACTATATCACCTACCTCAAGCTTACTGACTAGCAGATAGTAGATCATTTTTGTGTGAACAGAGATATTATATGGGCTTTGGCTGGTATGTATTACCCAAACAGTGTGTGTCCATGCAGCAAAAAAAAAAAAAAACTGATAAAATCACAAATTGCTCATGTAGCATTCCCCTTTGTTACTGTGAAATTGAGTAATGACTATCCAGGAAGTAATGAGCCAGTATTCACTTTAATAATATAATAAAAAATTGATACTTTGCAATGAGATTCAAAAAAACAATAAAGGTTAAGCAATGTTGTCCTTAATCTATTAAGATTTCATCAGAACCATTTTGTCCTTTACCAAAAGCTGTACTTATAAAAATGAACTGCTATCACATGCCTAAGTTGCACCAATCACTAAGGGAAAGTGTGTTTTTCCTGAGGAAGTGGAAGAGCTAAAAGATGCAGCAGCATGCTACTTGTTAAGTCAACAGATGAAACTCAGCCACAGAACAATGTATGTTATTAGGAAAGAAGTGGTCTTGTGGAGTTCTACATCTTGTTAAACAATTATCTTATTTCCAAAAATGTTTAGGTTTGCCTAGTAAGAAGAGCTACTGGGATTTAATAACTGAATTTGCATCTCCATATGGATTGGTCTGAAAGATTTTACAGGGCAATAAAATATTCATAATTGTCTCAGGTGAGATTGTTTTTCCACATTTGCCATTGATTCTTAACTATAGAAGTTGCTCTAGTTCTTTAGTTTTCCAGTTATATTCGATCTGTTTGAGTAACTTTTGGGTAAGGAGAAATATATTATTTTGACAACTGGGTAGAGACTGGATTAGAGTTTTAGATGGAATATTGGAGTCATCCATACAGAGTATTAGAGACCATTCCAGTGTGGAGATGTGCAATCTAAGTTTGTCAGTATTAGCATGGGATTGCAGTCTGAATGTTTTCAGTTCTGGAGAAAGTTTGAGAGATTGGCCTCAGAATTTGAAAATAGAAGAATGGTCACTAAGGGTGGGCAAGAGAATGTCTATTGTGGACATAGATTTATAGATATTCAGAGGCTAAATGCCAGAGTAAATTTGGGATACCTCAACAGTTATCTAGATTATTTTAAAAAAAAAGATAGTGAGTTGTATTGTTTAACATGCAGTGAAGAAATATTCCAGAGGATTCAGCAGTGCTGTATCCTAAACCTGTATTTCTAGCATATGTTATTTATTTCTTGGTGAAGATTCCTATTTCAAATATTGGCGTAAACATTAAACTTGTGCAGATATAGTAGGTCCACAACATCCAGATCTCTAATGGAGTGATGAGCAAGACAGAGATCTCCCCCTTAAAAAGTTACAAGACAATGAATAAAGGGATATAGCTTCCAGTCTATCATTATTGCTTATGGACTTTTGGCCAATGATCTAGTTTGATTAGAAACCTTTGGGGTCTTTCTAATTGTTTATGTTTTGTGAAATACATCTTTAAGGGGGAATTATAGCAATAACTGGCATAACCAATGCTGAGTATAAGGAAGTGATTACCTCTTTAGACCTTCATGATATTCCTTTGACAATTAGCTGTGTCAAGTAAAAGGATTTCCTGATAGCTGTTGTCAAGTGATGGTAAAAAAAAGAAGGAATTATCAACTCAAGTTCCTAGCTCCTTGACTATGTTTTTGTTTAGTAGTCATACTTATTAACTGTCCAGATTTCTAATGTCCAGATTTTTGCCTCATATTTTTGGACTGTTTTTCATAAAAGTGTGTTTTTATGACAAATCACTGGTAAATCATTGAAGATTGAAATCCAAAAATAATGTCAGATATTTGAGATTCAGACTTCATTTCCTTCAGAAAATTCATGCTAATGCAAACATTTTATTCTATCAACTTTTTGAAGCTTGTAAGAGCAATATTTAAAGTGTCCCTATTTTTGGGCCTTCGTTTCCCTATTATTTATAGCTTTGTACAGATATCTTGCTGTAAGAGGTTGAGATGTATGTTTGTAGTTATGTTCACTCTGTAAAGTATGACGAGAAGAGGAAGAGTCTACCAAAAGTGATGATACTGTACCTTTTAACATTTTGTTTGAGTTCATTTTAATACATCAGGAGTTCAGTAGGCAGAGTTAATTCAGGAGGGCTTGGGTGTCAGACTTAAGAAGAATTCCTAAATTGCAGTCATCTGCAAACTTTTATAGCTAGAGGCCTTGGCTGTCTGATGGGAGATGTGAGAAGTAAATGCTAAAAAGGAAAGGCCTCATCTCTGAGCCCTGAGGAGCACCACTGCTCATCGTCATACCTTCTGATGAAGTGCTTGCAATTTGAACTGTGTCAGTTTTGTCTTTTAGCCAGTCTGCTATTATCTTACCACATACTTTTCAGTTTTTAGCTTCTGTATTATGCCAGATGAGGAATGATGTTGAAGGCCTTGGCCAGGTCAAGATATGGCATGTGTACTGTAAGACCACTGCCTTTAGCCTCCATAGCCCTTTTGAAGAGGTTTACCAGATTCAGTAGATAGGACCAAAGCATACCTCTCACCCTCTTAGAACAAGAAACCTGGACAAAGCCATAAATAAAAGTGGGGCAAAGGCCCAAAAATAAGGATAATTTTTAAACATTGCTCTTATAAACTTAGAAAGCTGATAGAATAACAAATTTTGTTTTTGGCATGAATTTTCTGAAGTGTATGAAGTCTGAAACTCAAATGTCTGTCATTATTTTGTAACTTCAGTCTAATGATTTATCACTAATTTTACAGAAAGCCACAATTTTATGAAAAACAGACAAACATATGAGGCAAAAATATGGATATTCTGTGAAAATCTGTACAACTGAGAGATATGGCTCAAAGTCAAACTATTCAGGGGTCAAGTGTAATAAGATTCCTTGATAGTGTGGTTTACAAGGTTAGTTATAATTCATCCTATGGTTCTGCAAATGAGGCTTATAATGGCTGATAGGTCTGTAATTACCTGGGTCAGTTATAAGCCCACTCTAGTGGAGGGGCATCATAACTGCAATGTGCCACTCATCAGGGACAAAACCTTTAGCTAGAATGATGTTAAACTATTTAAAGAGTGGATCTGCATAGGAATATTTAATACTATTAATAAAGCAACTAGGTATATTGGCAGGTAATTTGGAGAAAACAGTTTTGCTTAGGAATTTCAGTAAATGGTCTTTAGAGATAATTGATAGGGATTAAGAGATTAACATATTTCAGGTTTTTGCATAGATGTCTGTGACATAAAGTTGGCACAAAACGCTTTTGCAAGGGTATTGGCAATGTTTTTTGGTCAAAAGTGGAGGTGATGTTATAAATAAGTTCAGAGCGATTCAGGATATTTTTTCGTAGAGTTTATAATTAACTTTAGCTTCAGAGGCAAGCCTATGTTTATGGGTTACATTAGTGGACTTAATGGTGTTTTTTTATTTTTATGCTTTTGACATGTTCCTTAAGAAGAGAGCTTTAGATCTACAACACAATTTAAGGAGTTTCTTTTGCTGTAGAATTTATTTATGGTGGTGGACTACCATATAAGTTTTTATTTGAATTTCCCATGATACTTTGTGACATTAAGACAACTAGCTCTATGCATATTTCTAAATGGGTTTAGAATTCCTTAGTTGAGCTTGCTGTTGTATCCATTGAGGGGTGATGCAGTCAGAAGCAAATTCTGATATTTCATCAGAGCAGGATGAAGTTCGCACATTTGTAGCTCTTAAATTCAGTGGGGTTTGCTGTATGGACTTTTAATAATTTAAAAGAGAAGGTCACAAGTTTGTGGTCAGATTTCAGTGAGTATGGAAATACCAGATTAGTGTAAGAAGAAGCCATATTGGTAAGTATCAGTATCAGGTAAAGAATGTTGTGTCCACTAGCAGATTTGTTTACCAGCTGCTGTTTTGTATTTATTAAATCTAAGCATTTTGGGGCATCCTACATTGGTATTCAGGTGTCCTAGTTTATTAAGGAGTAGTTAATGTAAGGTTGCCACCTGTCCCGTTGTCAGCGGGACACTCACGGGTTGAGCTGCCTCATCCCGTTGCCCACTGTGCAAAGTAGTGGGACTTGAAAAGTCCTTCTTTTCAATCGCACTGAATTGCCATGGAAAAGCCGCAATTACTTCTGGCTTTTCCATGGCAATTCAGTGACATCACCAACCCGGACCTGCAGGCAAAGCTGCTGCCTGTTAGGTACAGGTGCTTTAATCCATGCAGCAATTGGCTGCAATTTATGAAAGGTGTGGGGATTGGGCAGGAAGAGCCCTGCAAAGATTGCGGCTGTAGGAGTGCTTTGTTTTAAGCGCGTCTACAAATGCTAAAAAAAGACAGAGATCTTTATTTTTGTTTTTTTTTTCTAATGAGCCAGCAATCCATCCGTTCATCCAGCCAGCCATCCATCCAATCAGCCAGCCAGCCATCCATCCAGTCAGCCTGCCAGCCAGCCATCCTTCCATCCAGTCAGCCATCCATCCATCCATTCATCCAGCCATACAGCCATTCATCCAGTCATCCAGCCATCCATTCATCCATGCAGCCAGCCATCCATTCATCCATGTAGCCAGCCATCCATTCATGCAGCCAGCTATCCATTCATGCAGCCAGCAATCCATTCATGCAGTCAGCTATCCATTCATGCAGCCAGCCATCCATTCATGCAGCCAGCCAGGTATCCATTTTTTCAGCCATCCATCCATCAAGCCATCCATCCAGTCATTCATCCATCCAGCTGCTACTCCCACCAACCAGCTAACCACTCCAGCAGCCAGCCAGTCAGCTAGCCACTCCAGCAGCTAGCCATCCAGTCAGCTAGCCACTCCAGCAGCCAGCCAGCCAGGCAGCTAGCCACTCCAGCAGCCAGCCAGCCAGCCAGTCAGCTAGCCACTCCAGCAGCCAACCAGTCAGCTAGCCACTCCATCAGCCAGCCAGACAGTCAGATAGCCACTCCAGCAGCCAGCCAGCCAGTCATCTAGCCACTCCAGCAGCCAGTCAGTCAGCTAGCCACTCCTGCAGCCAGACAGTCAGCTATCCACTCCAGCAGCCAGCCAGCCAGTTAGCCAGCCACTCCAGCAGACATCCATTGTAGAGTTTCATATCCATAACAGCATCTCCTTCACCACTCATGTGCTGACATCATGGTAGATGGTGCAGCCAGTGTCATATTGGCCATGCCCCCATGTCCCTCTTTGGCCCACTTAAAAGGTGACAACCCTAAGTTAAAGTCACCCAAAGTAATGTAGTTTTCCTAACAGAGAGATAATTGAGAACACTGACAAATCTTACTAGGTCATCGGGAGACAAAAAATAAATTCTGTAACAAGCTTTTGGTTGATAATTAATCTAGAGTGATATATAGTTCAGTGAACTTAATTTGCAAGTCTGAGGATCTGCTTGGAGATAATATTTTCCTTAACAAACAATTAAGACTTAAAAGTGCAAAACCCAGGTACAGAGGAGTTGGTCACTTTACATTCAAATCAAATCTCAGTAACTATGTACGCATGGGTGTTTTCTACATGATAGAGTACCTCAATATCAGCCAATTTATTATTTGTACTTCTAGCACTATCATCCAGTTTTGGGACTGATATATTAGTCATGCTAGAATGTCCAGCAATTGAACCTTGTCTAAAAAAGGCACAGGCAGTAGCAGCAAAAGTTGTAGCCAGGATGTGGAAGCCTTGAAATAAGACTTGTATCCATCCTTCGTAAGGCAACTGTCAAGCATCTTGTTCTATACTGACATGTTCTGAACCCCCATGGAATGGCTCCAGCTATTTAACCAGTTATTGATGGGCAGTTGCTAGATATAGAAACAGATGTCTGTGGAACTGTATATTGGGTCACACTGGTTCTGTAATTAGTTGAATGAAGTCATACTTAGCTAGGAATTCGTTAAGAATTCAGACATGTCATTAGAATGGAGGTCTAGTAAATTTGCATTAACATCCTCAAGAATAGGACTTCCATGATGGCTGCACATTGAGCAACAACTTGTTTATAGCTCTCCCAGTGTGAAAACAGAAAGTCAGCAGAGAAGGCCAGTAGATTTGTGTTTATTGGTAAATTTCAGTAATTGGTTAGTAAGTGCACTGCCTGGGTGCCAGGAATTATGAAATACAGAAGACCTGGGAAAAAACAGCTACAAAGAGTGAGGAAGAAACACTGACTGGGGATAAGTTCTGCAGCTGTTCATCAAAAAGCAATGCAATCTTCAGACATGACTTCTGATAACCTAATGGAAGATATAAGACAACTGCATAGTGACCTGGTTAAAATAAACAAAACACAGGTGGACTATATCAATGCAAACAACAAAAGGCTGGAAACATGGAAGAAGCTTTAAGTAGATATTCAGATTAGATGATAAAGCTGCAAAAATCAAAGGTCAAAATGAAGAAAAGGCTGGGTGAATATGAGACTGCTCAGGAAGAGATGTTTTAGAAAATAATAGAATTAGAGGACAGAGAACATATGGGAAACCTGAGATTTTCATCTATACCAGAGAAGCTAGAAGGAACAAACTGCATTAATTTTATGAAAGCACAACTAAGCAGCTAAACTGGTATTCCAAAGCAGGAGCTGTTAGTTGAAAGGGTGCATTATGTGTATGCTCCAAACCTAGCTATAAGAAAGCAACCTAGACCTTTAATAGTAAAGATGGAATCCTACCAGCAGAAGGAGTTTGTTCTGACAAAACTGTGGCAGAACAGCAATGTACTAAAAGCAGGAGACAGCAGTGTGTTTGTGGAGAATAATTACTCATTGTACACCGGACAAAAGAGGAGCAAATTTATTCCACAGTCCAGGGAATGTTGAGATGCAGGTGTGAGATTCAAACTGCTGTACTCAGCTCTTTTCAAGGTATTCATTCCTGGAGGGACAAAAATCATTTTTTGATGAAGTACATGCCAAAGAGGAAATAAAAAAGTTTGTCCAACAAAATGTAAGCTGTAAAACAGAAGGAGATTTTGCTTCTTGTTCTTCTGGTAAAATATACCACTGAGGGATTATACCTGTGAAACCTTGTCAAATTTTTAAATAGAAATTGTTGGAAAGAAGGAAGGGAACATGAGAGTTGACTAGAAGAATCAAAAGTACACGGGAAATGAAGCAGAGACAGGATTTTCAAGATGAACAGTAATAAAACCAGTAACTTAATATGGGATTACAATGCAATAATAATATTTGTGGAATATAACAGAAAAGAGAAAATCTGAAAATATTGGACTATTTCAGAATTTGTTGGACTTGTCAGAGACTCTAAATCATATGCCCTACTTCATGACATTAATGTTCGGAAAGGTGCTCTGGGGAGGGGAAGAAGAGGGTGAAAGTTAACTGTCAGCGAAGATTATTTTTCTCTTAAATAATGCCAGTTTTGTGGCATGTGATTTTCTTTGCATGCTATGAAGTAACATTTTTTTTCAGTAATTTGTATGTGTAATGATGATTGTAAACAAGTGCTGCTTTTTTGTCTTTCTCCCTTCTCTCGTTCTTCTTGTTCAGTTTTAGGAAATATAGGCACTGCAATGTAAAAAATAGCATGGTTAAACAGAATGATAAAATAAAAATTAATGCGCTTTTTTAATTTTTGCATGGGGGAATGACTGGATTAAAGACCTTAGATTGATTTAGTAACAAGTTTTAAAAGAGCGCAAGTAAATGAAAAAGAACATTGAATATTTTGCATCTTTTTTCTAGCAAATACATGTATGCTCAGTAGCAATTCTGGAGCTGGTCTTCATGTTTCCATGGAGACAATTTGATAAAGAGAAACTGGATACAGTCTGGTGGAGATTGATTGGCTGGGGAAAAAAAGAAAAGTGAAATTGGCTAGGAGATAATGATCTCTCAAAGCATTCATAAGTTTGCCTAAGGTATTTAATGTTCTCTAAAGGCATTCAGGGTTTTTTCCAGCTGGGAGAGCTATAAAAATAATACAAAACCAATCAGAAGCACAGGCTGCACCATGTGTCGTAGCATGGATAATCTTTCTTTTAGGTTAACCCAAGTCTATGAGTGTGGCTGTACGTTTTAGACTTTTGTTCTTATTAGGAGGATAAAACTTCAATATTTGAAGGTGTACAATGTTTTGTATCTTAGTATTAAGTTAATAGGTTTTAGGGGGTATTGGGGGTGTTTTTTTTTTGTTTTTTTTGAGGGCTTTCAATAAAACAAAAAGTTTTATAATATGTGACATAGGCTCAAATGGATATGACAAGATACAACTGTATAAAAGTTCAACCTTCCAAACAGTGTATGCATGTAACACAGAAGCTGGAGCTAGACATTTAACAAAAAAGGTGTTATACATAAAAGTTGGGAATAATAACTTTTTAATACAATGATGCCTTCTTTAATGTCTTTAAATCTAAATGGCCTCACAGATACATGCAAACAAGAAAGAGCAGTGAAGTATATTAAAACATGTAGAGTGTAAATAGCTATATTACAGGAGACATGTTTAGAAAGAACTGAACATGTGAATTTGATAAAGGTTTTCAGTATGGTTATTCAGCAGAATACACGGGACAAAGGAAAAGTGGAGTACTTATATTAATTGCAAGACGAGCTCCAAGAGTGATAGAAGAAGATAAAAAAGATAAGAATGGCAGATTTGTAGTGCCAAGGGGATACTGGCAAGGGAGAAAGATTATACTGGCATGTATTTACATGCCACCTAAAACTGATATAATGGAGAATAAGAAAATTCTGGGAGAAATAATCAGTTTTCAGCAAAGAATATTACTTATAGGTGGGGAATGGAATTTGGTTTGCAACAGTGAAGATGTGTCTGGGGGGCCAGAAAGGAAAATATAACAAAGGAGGGAAGATTTTTGAGGAAATATATGAAAATATTTGGCATGGAAGATGTGAATCCAGTAATAGGAGTTTAGAGTGAAATTACATTTTATTCCTCAATATATAAAAACTGGGATAAGCTAGACATAATTTAAATTTCACAGAAACATGTGTATTTAATTGAAGGTCTTGATACTCACCCAATAACTATTTCAGATCATGCGTCAATAATAGCTAAATAAAAACACAGAGTAATGAAATAAAAATGACACATTGACACTTTCCCACCTATCTGTTGAAAAGAGAGGAATTTAAGGAATGGGTAGAGAAGATTATTCAGGAGCTGTTAGAGTAGATAGAAATTTCTTCTGAAAATATAGCTAGGGAGTGGGATAAAATTAAGGTGGAGTTTAAAGATAAGGTGGAAATAAAATAAAGAGGACTGTGGTTAAGAAGTAACAAGAATTATTTATAGGGACTGACAAATGTTAAAGTATTGCAGAATAGGGGAAATCTCACAGAACAAGAAGAGGATCAACTGCAGAATGCTAGGCAGAAAATAAGGGATTACCTCAATAATATGGATGAGCTTAGAAAGATTGCTGTTAAACAACTGCTTTTTTGTAATAACACTAGTGCACAAAAACATTTAGCACAATGACTCAGGCAACAGAAAGTAGAACGGGCTGTCACCAGACTTAGGGAGCCATTAACAAAGAAGGTAACAAGAAATCCTGTAGAGGTATTAGAAATATTTTGACAATTCTATAAGTCTCTATAAAGCAGAGAAATATGAAAATCAAGAAAAGATAGAAATGGAAATGTTTATGGGATAATTAAATATGCCAAGGTTAGAGGTCTATGAAGCTGAATTACTAATGGTTAGTACAGGAGGAGATAAGATAAACATTGTGATGTATAAAAAGTCTACAAGAAAGTCCCTAAGAATAGATGGTATTCCTGTAGAAGTTTGAAAGCTATGAGTAAAAAAACTGATTAAGATCTGGAAGGTTTTGTTTAACAGTATCTTAAGAGGAGGAGAAGTTCCACCAAAAGCAGTGGTACCTGTAATACCTAATGAAGGTAAAGCTCCATCAGATCCAGTTCCATACAGGCCTATTTCAATACTAAACCATGATTTTAAAGTGTCCATGTCTATAATGGCCAAACAAATGGCAAAAGTAATGCCAAAACTGATAGATATGGATCAATGTGTTTTTTTGGATGGGAGTCAAACATTTGACAACATTAACAGAACATTGATTATCCAGAGGGAATCAAAATGTAAGAAAATACCACTGTTCTTGGTGGGTCTTGCTGCAGAGAAAGAAGAGAAGCATTTAACAGAGTAAGCTTGGACTTTATGAGCAGGGCAATGGAAGCATTTGCATTTCCTGAAAAAAAATATATAAGGTTGATTAGGAGGATATATGAGTGATCGGAGGTGAAAATTAAAGTGGGCGGGGCCTCTCTAATAATTTCTGCTTGAGCAGAGGAACCAGGCAGGGGTGTCCTATTTCCCCTTTATTATTTGAATTATATTTAGAACATTTAGAACCATTGGCAAAGAAAATAAGGAACTCAGAAATTCAAGGATATAATTGGTATGGTAGTCTAGAAAAGCTGGCTTTATTTGCAGATGGTATTATGTTATACCTGACAAAACCAGAAAAAAATTACAGTGTTGTAGAACATTTTGAGACAGTTTCAAACCTTTTTGGGATACAAAATTAATGAAGCTTAAACAAAGGCAAGAGAGGTAAATTATGTACTCACACATGAACTGGTTCAGGAATATCCATGTTTATAGGGACATGATAAAATGAAATATTAAGGAGTATGGATTAAAATGATTCTAGTGTGGCAGCTAATGATATGTGGGAAGAGACTAAAAAGATAACGCAAAAGCTGAGAAAAGGGCAGATTTGTTATATGGATATGCATAGTAAGATACATGCAGTTAAAATGTTTTTAGTCCTTTTAGTCTTATACATAGGTCAAACATATTTTTATCAACCAGAGGAGAAGTTGTGAGTAGCAATTAATAAAGAGCTGACGGACTTTATCTGGAAGGGGAAGATGGCAAGAGTCATGTGGGATAAGCTGATTCTTCCAGTAGAACAGGGCAGATTGGATTACCCAATTTAAAGGCATATTTCAGAGCTACACAGTTAAGATTCCTATACAGAGCACAAACAGAAAACTAGAAATCAAAGTGGAAAGAGATGATGGTGATGAAATGGGGGGAGCTTAAGAAACAAGGAGAGACTGGGATTTTGATGTAGGCCTTTAAAGAGAATAGCAATAATCATACAGAATATTATATCCATAAAGTAGCAGAAAGCACTCTAAGAACTAAACCAACACAGGAATGGAAGACTGCAATTAGAGATGCAGACAATAGGGAAGAGGAGGCTGGAATTTATTAGAGAAAACTGGCAAAGGAACCAAAGTATTGGAAGCAAATAACTAGAGAGGGAAAGATGACAGAATGGGAAGGCAGCAAAACTTTATTGGGACTGCATGTTAAAGACTGCCTTCCATATCATGGATTGATAGCAGAGTATAGACAAAGAAAAAGAAATAAGGGAATTCTAAATGAAAGACCAGCACCGGTAGTGTATTTAATGGAATCTAGAACAGAAGCTGCCATTAAAAAGGAATAATTAGTAGATCATATAAAATATTGCATGATAACTATAATAATCTATCAGAAGAGGTTAGAAAGGATTGGGAAGAGTGATAATTGAATAAAGGTGTTTAATGGAAATAATGGAAGGGTATATGTATATCTCCCAAATATTCAACAAAATCTAGACGATTTAGGATTTTTGCCTGGAAATGTTTAGATAGATATTTTCATACCCCCAAGAAGACTTCAGAGAATTTTTCCTTGGGTAGATAGCAAATGTTGGAGGTATGAAGGGGAAGAAAGAGGTAATCGGGAACATATTTTCTAGGAGTGCGGTGAGTTGGTAGACTTTAAGGATTCCCTGTGGGATGTACTGTTGGAGATGCTAGGTGGGCAGATTGGTCTGACAAGGGAGATGATTTTTTTGAGCTATGATATGGAACTGGAATTGCCTAGACATGGTAAGACCTTGCTGTGTCTAATAATGGTGGCTGCCAAAAAAGCAATTACTAGAAAATGGAAATCAAAATCAAAACCAACTATACTGGAAGTAGTGAATATAGCAACAGAGATATAGCAACAGAGATAAAACAACTGGAATTCAGATCTTTAGAAAAGGGTATGAGCAAACTGCATAGGAAAAATGGGAATTGTTGGAGCAATGCATACAAGGGAGGAATGAGGTTTAAAAGTCAGCAGGACTTAAATGAGTTATGCAATATTTGAGTGAGAAAGATTTGCTAGTTTATAAGTGATGTATAATGTTTGCAGGGGTCTATATTAGATGCTGGACCATGCAAAACAGCGAACACCTAATGAGCGACTCATATACGCTAAACTGCCACAAGAGCAAAGGCCCTAAATGTCGAACACCTGAACACCGAACTAATTCCTGTGGCCAGCATATCCTTTTTCCCACTATAGTGCAATCTTGGAGTTGGTATATATAAGTAGGGGGTTGTGGGAGGTGCAAAAGTGTAATTAGTGAAATTTGTTTGTGTGTATTTTATTTACCTGTGTGACGCTGTTGTAGTTTTAAGTGCATTCGGTATTGCGGTTTTAGACATTTAAGTCCTTTGCTCTTGTGGTAGTTCGGCTTATATGTATCGCTCATTAGGCGTACATGGTTTTGGATGTTTGATTTTCTAATATACACCCTGTCTGCAACTGGGAGTGTGCCTGTATGGTTTGTGATGTAAAATGCTTGCAACTAGGATTGTGTCAGTGTGGTTTGTTTTCATTTATATAAATGTATGATTGCCTGTGTTGTAAGTGATGGCTTAATTAAAGAAGTTTCTTTGTTTTAAAAAAGGCAGGACTTGAATAATTATGTAGTATTGCTTAGGTTATATGATATATAGCAATATATGTGAAGTTTAATGTTTGTTATGTTAATATAATTTGATTCTTTTTATATGGATGTAAATTTGCCTATGTCACAAGTGATAATTCAATAAAGGTGTTTGAAAAAAATATATCCTCAAGAATAAGTACATTGTTATTCCTGGAAATGGCTGAAATGATATTAAGAATGAAAGTCTTGAATTTGTTCAGGAGGAAAGGGAGGGCCAGGCAACATTAAAATAAACAAGTTTGCCTCTGTGAAGGGAATTGTACAACTAACTAGTTAAGGTCTGAGTCAGAGAATGCTTTAACTTGAGCAATACTTTATACAGTAGTTGTATTCCATGTCCTGGTCTGTTTACAGGTTTGGTGCCATAGTCATAGTGAAAGGAGGAAAGTAGTTGGCAAAAAATTGAAGAGTTGTTTTTTAGCCAACATTTGGTGATGACAAAGGTGTCTGAAGAGAGAATGGTATTTGTTTCATTTACCTTGGTTTTCATGCTACAAGCATTCAGCATGGTAAAGGATTGGGTGGAGTTGTTGCTGTAGTTTTGGTTATAGTAGAAGTGGGGAGGTGGGATTTATTATAGCAATAACCCATGGCTGGGTGTGGGTAATGCTGAATTTACCCACGTTTGGTGCCAACTGTGGGTAAACCAACTTTACCCAGACTCAGCCGTGGGTTATTGCTATTATACAATGACATTATTTAAGAAAAAAAACATACTTTTCTTAAATAATGTTGTTGTATAAAGGCGCCATGGTGTTCTACCACTTTACTTTTATGTCTTGGGCTTGCTGATGTACTGAGCATGCATATGGGACTTAAGTTCTCTTGCTTGCACAGTACACCAGTCATCTGGAAAGAAATGTAGATGGGGATGTTGTTCATAAGCAACTGTGTCAGTCATGATGTTCTGCATACAGGAAGAATCAAGAACATTTTTCATTTTTTTTAAATTGACCTGATTCTCTTGATTGCAGAACATTGCGGCTGACTTAGCTTATGAACACCTTCAGTATCTATAACATTATTTGTTGTCTGAAAGCATACGTCTCAACCTCTTAGATCAAGAAATCTGGACAAAGCCATAAATAATGGGGGGATAAAGATCTAAAAGCAGGGACAGTTTTTAACTATTGCTGTTACAAACTAAGAAAATTGATAGAATAACAGGTTTTGCATTAACATTAATTTCCTGAAGGGTATGAAATCTGAAACTCAAATATCTGTCATTATTTTCTAACTTTAACCTTCAATGATTTGCCAAAAAACACACACGCACATACACACACACACACACACACACACACACACACACACACACACACACACACACACACACACACACACACACACTTTTATGAGAAACAGACCAAAAATCTGAAGAAGAAATCTGGGCATTCTGCAAAAATATGTGCAGTTGAGATTTATGAGTGGAAGCTGTATATGCCGATAAGAAAGGATGGCCACTCAAAGATACTTTAGTGGCTGGACTTGTACTGTTGGTATATTCTCAATTTACAATGGGCAAGCTGGCTGAGCTGACAAATCAGCTTGTTCAATTTTGAATGTTAATGGGCAATCATTGTATAATAGTGGAGAGATTATTGGTATGAACTTGCAGTAATAATAATAAAAAAATAATCCAGTCTCAAAAAAATTCAAAAAAATAAACCAGGTAAATATAGCTGACACCCCAGCAAGGGAATAAATAACATTCAAGCAAACATTTGCAGTTGTACAAAATGACATTCCCTGGGATTTAGAAAGGCTTATGAGTAGAAAACTTTAACATGGCCATTGTGCCACCCCAAGTAAGCCTTTGTGATTCTTAAGACTGCTCTGCTGCTAAGCATTCCCTCCAGTGAATTGAGTATGGAGGCCATCCAGCTTGTAAGGATTTATGCTAATGTGCTACTCCAGGAAAGTGACTAATGCTAATTAACCATGTGCTTTCTTTCCTGGCAATGCCTGTGACTCCCAGTTTACAAAGTTGAGCTATTCAGTGAATGAATAAGCTACCTAATTTTCCATTGTTGAAGGAAAAAGTGAAAGTCGTAAAAAGATGGCAGTCATCCATTCCCTCCTATGAAAGAAGTTGCAGTGCAGGTAAGTTCAGGAAAGATGTGGGGGGTGGGGGTGTTAGCATCTGTGGATGTGAGTGTACATGCTTGTAGGTATATGACTAAAGCTTAAAGAATTCATACGTGCATGCGTTTGGGTATTTGCATATGTGTGTGAGTGTGTGTGTGTGTGTGTGTGTGTGTGTGTGTGTGTGTGTGTGTGTGTGTGTGTGTGTGTGTGTGCGTGTGTGTGTGTGTGTGTGTGTGTGCATGTGTGTTATGTATGTGTATGTGCATGTCTATGTGTATGCAAATCTCTCTCTCTCTCTCTGTATATATATATATATATATATATATATATATATATATATATATTTATATATATATATGTCTGCCACCCTGCACCCCCTGGAACTACCAACTCCGAGATCACACTAAAGTGCGGAATATGGAAATCTTTCCATTCCGCACTGTTTGCAGATGCCGGTTCTGCATGGTCAACATTTCGAATGTCGATCATATGGTCTCGGCATTATGATCTTCGATATTCTGAAATACTGACCATGTGAAGGGGACCCATATATGCATATACATATATATATATATATATATATATATATATATATATATATATATATGTGTATATGTATAGGTCTACTTCAGAAAAATGAAAACCCACTTACCTGAATCACTAAAGACTGAGATGACACTGCTGAAACCACAAATAAAAAAACACTGGGCACTAATCAGAAAATCCAGAGAAGTAACTACATGCCTGGCATCACATAAAAGTCAAACCAAAGCAAATTAAACCCACCCATGTGGAGGGTAGCACCCCCAACCCTCCAACTAAATATACTAACTCCGAGATTGCACTACAGTGAGGAAATGTACAGAGTTCAGCATTGTGGCCAAGTGGCTCCTTTCCCACAGTAACTTTCTGATCAACTGATATTGACAGTAAAGTG
Organism: Protopterus annectens; assembly: GCF_019279795.1. NCBI lineage: Eukaryota > Metazoa > Chordata > Ceratodontiformes > Protopteridae > Protopterus > Protopterus annectens. The sequence goes on from NC_056745.1 coordinate 1,088,695,778, forward strand.
ACTGCAGCAATGTTTATTAAAGTAAAATATCTAAACTGAAAAATATCTAAACACAAAAGACTGACAAAATCGAAGTTATACTAAAAATGGGTTTATGCCCTTTCCTCACAAGGGCATAGGGGTGTAACTCCACACATAGGGGGTGCAGGGGGCTTTACTCCCAGAAAAAACATTGAGCATTATGACAGCAACTAAACACATAGAAAACCATTAAAAAATATGACAAACTCAAACCACATTTTTTTCATTGTTTTTACAGGGGGAAAAGCCCTGCTGCACACCCCTGGAATGTGTTTCAACACCCACATCCACTGATAATTGTATTTACCAAATCCTACGTTACACAATAGAGGAGAAAGGGCATATACCCTTTTTTAGTAAAACTTCATTTTTGTTAGCGGTTTTCAGCATAGATATTTTTTAGTGTAAATCTTTTTACTTTTAGATATTTTGTTGTTGATCGTTTCACTGTTGATCGTATATTTAGATCATTTCAAGTACACCTACATATACATTTCAAGTACACCTACATATACATATTATATATATATATATATATATATATATATATATATATATATATAGGGTCTATATTATAAAGTCGAAGCTTTGAGTAATTGAATACCTAAAGTTCGACACCTAAACAGCAAAAGCTGTAAACATCGAACGGCCACTTCCGCGAATTCTTTCGCAGGGAAAGAATTTGCGTTGCCGTAGGAAAAAAACTTTTTCAAACCCTGTTCAAGTGGGGGGCTGTTCCCCTACTCCCCCCCCAACTGAATATGCCAACTCTGAGATCACTCTACAGTGGAGAAAAGGGCAGATTTGCGATAACGGCCAAGCAAATTCTTTCCCTATGAAAGATTTTACGGAAGTGGCCATTCGATATTTACAGCTTTTGCTGTTTCGGTGTCAATCTTTAGGTATTCGATTACCTAAAGTTTTGATCACCTAATATAAACCCTATACATGTAGAAATATATATATGTATATATGGGTCTACCTGACATGGTCGACAGTTCATATGGTCGACAGTTTATTTGGTCGACAGTTCATTTGATTGACAAGCATTTTAGGTGGGGGTCTTCACCCCCCACACCCCCCCTAACTATATATATATCAACTCCAGGGTTGCACAACATTGGGGAAGGGGGCAAATCTGCTTGTCGACCAAATAAACTGTCGACCAAATGAGTGTCGATCATATGAACTGTCGACCATGTGAAGGGGACCCGTATATATATATATATATATATATATATATATATATATATATATATATATATATATATATATATATATATATATATATATATATATATATATATATATATATGTTGGTCTACCTGATAACGCCGAAACTGCAAAACGCAGATGATGAGAACACCGACATCGAAGATCAACAACGGAGATGATCGACAGTTGAAAATCCCAATGCTGCGAACACTGACATGTTAAGGTAAGTGTGGGGTGAGGGTTACGGGCTGATTAAGTGAGTTAGGGTTAGGACGCGGGTCAAGTGAGTGTGCGATAGTGACAGACTGTAGCGTTAGGGGCGGGTTAAGTGAGTTAACACACATATATATGTGTGTGTGTGTGTGTGTGTGTGTGTGTGTGTGTGTGTGTGTGTGTGTGTGTTTGTGTGTGTGCACTTAGTATTGTATAATGCTTATCTATAGATTACATGTGATTTCTGCATGCCAAATAATCTCATGACAAATTGGATGATCTATTTCTCAAAAAGAGATGATGTAGATCAGAGTGTAACGTGTGTGTGCTACATCTTTGAGAAGCATGCGAGGCTGTGTGTGCACATATAATAAATTCCAGGCATGTGCAATCCTTAGTGCCATTTTGTAGAACCAACCAGAAAGTGAGCATGTATGATCACAGTTCTTAGTTTGTATATAAGTTACTTAAATCATAGTCTGTAAGCCTCTATAGTGATGTGTTTGTATAGAATACAGCTGTTTAAGCAGAACCCATGAAGACTCATTTATTCATGTACCAACACCAAAGCGACAATTGGGTAAAAATAGTACTAATAAGGGTTGGAAGAATGAGAAGCTCTGTTGAAGAGATTTTGATATTGTGAAAAAGAGAATGAATACATAAATCTTAAGATTACATGGTAATAGTTAATTATGAAGATTTAATGTTGCAAATATCTAGACTCTTGGGGGCATGATAAAAAAAGTAAATATCCTTGCTGGTAGACTTAATGTTATGCAAATGCTGATTCTGACAGGAATACTTTCATCACCATCATCATCATCATTATCACCACCATCATCAATCCCCTTTTTCCAACTTTTCTACATGGGGTCAGGATGTTGTGTCAGCTGTCGCTATCTCTTTTTAATTAATGCCAGACTGCTATCATCTTTGACACTCATGCCTGGCTATCACAGGTCTTCTCTCACATAATACATCCACCTCTTTGCTGGACACACTCTTTCCTCTTGCCTTCTTACAGAATGTCCAAAATCTTTTTCAGTGTATAGTCTTCTACGTTTCTGCATGTGTCTGAATCAGCATAATCTTTTCACTTTGACCTTTTCTGCAATTGGACCTACTTTGGCTTCTGCTCTTATGTCATCATTTCTTTGTCAGCACCACAGTCTGCATCCTGCCACCTATATCAGACACTGCATTTCTATTCCCTCTAGCTTCCTCAGCTGCTCTACCTTTACTGCCCAGATTTCTGTACCATACAGTAGTATGGGCTGCACCACTGTTTTGCACAGCTTACTTTTCTGCTTCTTTGGCATTCTTCTGTCATACGCTATATCTGACATTCTGTGCCAGTTGGCTGCATCTTCTCTGATTATAGCCTTGACCTCCTCATTCAGACTTCCAGTATCCTCAACCACCCCTCCCAGATACTCGAAGGTGTTAACCTGTTCCACTATTTCACTTCTATCTCAGTTCTCAGCTTCTTTTGATTTCCCCCCATTTGCTGCCATTATAGCTGTCTTTTCTGTACTCAGTTTCATCCCATGTGCCTTCAGTTTTGCACTCCATTCTCCTATCCTTTGCAGGTATTCTAGATCAGATCCGCTTGTAATGCCACATCAGCAAGTTTGTTGATCTATCCCCTCCAACCTGTTTGCTAATGTAGTCCATAAACAGTATGAACATCTAATGCACAGATAATCCCACAGGGAATCTTGTTTGTACTTGAGTCATTGGCTCCTTGTACATAGTTTGCACTAATTCTACCAATGTTTCTGGGACTTCAAACCACTGCAAGACTGCACAAATCAGTTTTTTACGGGCCTTGTCATATGCTTTCTCCATGTCTAGGAAAGCCCAGTTGGTCACTTTCTTCATTTCTAGCTTCTTCTTAAGCAGAGCCGGCCTTAGGCATAAGCCAACTTGGTGGCCTCATAGGGTGCCACACTAGCAGGGGTGCTTTTCTAGTAATCTGGGGGGTGTAGGTATGCCAGGATGGGGGCACCAGGTGGTGGTGGTGGGGCGCTGTGGAGGCCTTTTGTCTAGGGCACCACTTGACCAAAGACCGGCCCTGTTCTTAAGTTTCTGTCTCACTGCAAACATTAGGTCAGTTGTGCTTCATCTTGATATGAATCTGAACTGTTCGCCTCCCATCTTTCTACTAATCTGTGTATTCATTTATCAATCACCCTCTCCAGAACTTTCATGCAGTGTTACAGGACTTTGATACCTTTGTATGGCAGTGAATTCCACTTTTATTCTTGAACCCTGGCACTGGTATGCTTATTATCTAGTCATCTGGGATATGCCTTTCTCTTCATATTGGTATGAGAGCCCTTGGGATTCATTTCTCCACTATTTCACAAAACATGTTGATCATATCTGCTGTGACCTCATCTGGACCTGTTGCTTTCCCTTGTTTCAGTTTCCTTAGTGCTGTTTCTTACTTCTTCTAGGATGGGCTCCTCTTCTTATCTCATCGTAGGCTATGTCTGGGGCAGTACAGCTTCTGTGGGGTTTTCTTCATTCAAAAGATGCTGGAAGTACTCCTTCCATCTGCCTTTGATGTCCTGTGGACTGGTGAGCACATTGTTGCTGGCATCCCTTATGAAGGGTGTATGACTATCTTCTTTATCTTTCTGACTTTGCCTTGCAACCTGATATAGTTTCTTTGTGTGATCTACTGAGTCACTTTCCAGAAGCTGATAGAATGGCTCTGATGCTTGGATTTTACTACTGAAACTCCTCTCATAGCCTCTTTGTTAGCCAACCAGTATTATTTCCTAGCTTGGTCCGTCTTTTGTTTCTCTCTTTTTTTCTGCACTGCTTCTTTCTTTTGATGACTTCCTGGACTTCTGCATTCCATCACTAGCCCCCCTTATGTATCTTGTTTCCATATCTGGCTCAACCTCATGTCTGTTCCATAATCCTCACACATGCTGTTTTCAGGCACTGACATTTTTCTTCTTCTTTAACTTCACCTAGTTCCTCTTCTTTTTGATGTTCCAGAGCCCTGAATAATTACTTGAACTATTTTGTTTTCCTTCCAAGCCTTCAGCCTGGTCTCTTTTGACTTTAGGGCCTTCTCTGACCACTGCTTGCAACTGATTGTGGCCAACAGTGGTTTATGCTGTGGGCCAACTATTTCAATGGGGATGATTCTACCCCAGTGCCCTTTGCTTAATAGGAGGAAGTCTACCTGAGTGTCATGTTGGCCACTATTGTATGTGATCTTGTGACACACTTTCTCTCTCTTTCTGTATCATATGTTGGCTACTATAAAGCCATTTGCCAGAGAGAATTCTAGAATGGCCTTTCCTTCTTTACTCCTGCTGCCTCACCCACATGGACCAAGCAGTCCTCATATCCTGTTCTGTCTCTCCTGATATGTGCATTCAAATCACCCATTATCAACACCAATTGATGATATCCTACTTTACCTAGTAGGTCCTACAATTGCTGTCTGAATGCACTCTTTTCCTCAGTATCACAACCTTGCTGTGGGGCATAGGCTGAGATTATGAATATCATCCCGTCATTAGGATCAGTAGGTTGGAATCTGATTTCCATGAGTCTGTCACTAATTCTGATGACATCTCTCACTGCCTTCCAAAGCCACAATTCCCACACCATTTCTAGCTTGTCCTCTTCCTGAATAGTGCACTCTGGATACCAAGCCAAGTGGTTTTGCTGCACTTCTCTTCCACTGGATACCAAGCCAAGTGGTTTTGCTGCACTTCTCTTCCATCTTTTTTTTTGGACACATGGGATTTCCAGCTTTCTCCTTACCATCATGTCATCCACTCCTAAGCTCCATCCTGTCAGCAAATCTACATCAAGTGTAGCTATTCTTAGTTTATGTTTGGATGGTTGAATTGTTTTACGTCCAGCTTCCTCTCAACCCAGCTATCCCGGGTAATCCAAGCTGGGCAACTGGACTCCAGCCAGTCAGTAGCTTATTGACTCAGGGCTGAGGTGCTTTACAGCAGACACACACTGGCCATTTGGGGCACATACACCCCTCCCACCATTATCATGGGTCCCTGACATAGGTCAGATTAAGCCAAATCCTCAGCTCATTTATCACTGGCAAAATAACCACACCCATTTGACAACATGACCAAATCACATAGAGCCAAATTTCCACACTGTCGCAGCACACGGTCTTTGATCTGTGTTTTCCTATCTTGAGGATACTGTGCACCAAAGTAGATGCCCAAAGTATCTGGAGTCTGTGCTGCTGATCACAAGTCTGTTCTTGAGTTAGTTTGTGATGAAAATACTCAGTTTGGGAGGAACACACAGTGACACAGACAAAACATGCAAACTCCTAACAGCCATTGGCCAGAGGTCAGGATCAAACCTTGTGCAGTGGAAGCAAAGACCTTAACCATTATGCCAACTAGTTACTCTTTTGAAGCATTATACATATTCAGGTATATATAATGACTAGAATATATGGAGTGTTATGGATAGCAGAATTGCTAAAGATTGGTCGAGTATTCCTTAGATATTAAGGGGTGGATTTTGACAGATTTTACCATGTATGTGCTGGTAGCCTTGGCATCATTTTTTCTGCAAGACTCGGAGGACTTAGGATGTCTTGGATATTGAACAAGGGAGTATAAGGGAAGGTAGCTCAGAGAATATGGGCCAAAGGCTGGACTGCATTCCATGATGTTGGAGCAATAGGAAAAGGAAACATTTGCAACATTCTGGAGAAGACTGGAAGAAAAAAAAGAGATTTCATTAATGATTGTTGAGTATAAGAAGACTAATCCAGACATTATGATTACTGGAAGGTCTTTAATCTGTAAAGTTTGGCAGAAAAGTGAGATAAATAAGATAGCAGATATTTTGTTTTCTGGAGTCGAAAGAAACAAGGTGCTGCATAATTCAATTGTGGAACAGTTTTTATGAATAGGTATGGTGTAGCAGAAAGGGGATAGTTGAAACTGCAGAAGCTGACAATCTCTATCAAACATTTTCTGGTTAAGGAGTGAGCTTTGGATACAACACATAATTATTTTACCTGATAAGAGTACAGGAACACTTAGGGAGGAGTTCTTAGATGTTGACATATTAATAAGGAGTTTAACAAACAGAAATACAAACATGTTATCTAAAGGCTTAGACTGAATTGTACTATGAAGAACAGATTAATTTCTTACCCAAAGAGTGGTATGAAACTCTGAAAAGGTTTATCCAGCTAAAGTCAATACTGGTCATGCGGGATAGGTATATGAAGTATACACACGTGATATCAGACCCTGCAAGGTTAGAGATGGTGGCTGTTGATTACGTGCTGAACCAGATATGAGAACAATTTATATGTTTCTGGGATGTGCAGGAGTTCAAGAGATGTGGAAGAAGTACATCTTGGAGTGGGAAGCTATTTATGGGAACAAAATCCCAAGACCTTGTAAATTTGCAATGATAGTCTTAAGAGGATGAAAAGGAAACTAGAGTGGGCATGAAAGACCCATGGGATCATTAGGGGTCAATGAGTATGGAGTATCATGGCTGAAGGATGGAAAGGTAAGGGAGTATGGAAGGGTAATATAACTGGTATGGAAGAATCATATGGCTAAAGAAAACAATTTGACTGCATGTAGCAGGATAGTGGCTACCCAAGCAGATAGTAAGTAGAAGATTACAATAATTTCTATCTGTAGGAAAACATTTGGAATGGTTATATAATAGGTAGGGGACACTGCTGATGAAATCATGGATGACACAGCGGAAAATATTTATTTTGTATTCATATTTGTTTCCCATTTGTAATATGAGTGCATATATTGATTGTTCTAATTTATGGGGAGCTACTGAACTGAAATTTGTTTGTTTCTGTTTTACAATAAGGAAATGTGTTCTATGGTACTGTATTCTGATGTTTGTATATTTTCTGTATGAATATTCTGTTACAGATATCTACTTTTTATTTAACTCAAATGTACTTTAGTTGATTAATACCTGATACATTGAAGCCTCTTTTTTCATTTAATCCTGCTGCTCTGAGCAATTTCCACCAGTATTACTATTATGCACTGGCTATACTGCGTCATGTCTTAGGTTAACAAGTGCAGTATGGTAACTAGCCAGTTGCTCTTCATTATTCTCTATTCATTCTCTATCTTAATGGTGAATGGGTTTGGTGGTGGGTATTTATTTTTTATTTGTCATTAATAGGCACTGAATGTATTTATGTAATGTGAACTACCTCTTGCATGTCATACGTGTTGTGATTTTCTTCCTTATGTTATTCTGTGATACCGCTGTATCTATGTTATTTGCACTGCATTTCTCTCGTGAGCTGACATTTGTAATTTCGTTTAGGCTGCACTTGTGTGGTCCTAAATGACAATAAAGTTTCTTCAAATATTTTTGAATCCTTAACTCATTTTTTCAGATATTTGTAATGCTGGCATAAGCTGATTTTAGTATTTACTATTGTTCTATGTAAAAATAGTCATCTATCTGAGTTTAATTTGTAGTTTAATATTCTACTATAATCACTGACTTTTAAAAACTTGAGGTATCACCTTGAGGAATTCTATCAATATAAATAAATTCAGCATCAAAAGTAAGCTCTTCATATACACATTGCAAATGTATCCACAGCAGTCAGGAATTTTGAAGAATACTGTAAAATTATCAGGAGATGAAATAAGAGAGCAGGATGACAGGGAAGTCCACTATCCTGTAAGTGTAGAATTGTTAATCAGAGGAAAGATGTTATTGTTTATAGTGATACAAGTAGAGGCTGAGCCATATCGTATTCAAACAGCTTGAATGAATTGTTTGAAAAACTGAGGCTTTCAAATATTTTAGAAAAGCAAAGGTGTATAAATCCAGTCAAAAACTTATACAACAGTCTCTTACCTTGTTAAATATAGCAAGTAATATCACCTTTATCACTTTTGAGCTAGGCGTGCACCATATACATACATACATACATATATATATATATATATATATATAGATGTGTCTATCTATCTACCTATATACATATATATATATATATATATATATATATATATATATGCATATATAGTTATAGATACATAGATTTATATATATATATATATATATATATATATATATATATATATAGATAGATATATATATAGATATATATATATAGATATGTAAATATATATATGGGTATATTCATATACATCAGATACACCCATTGTCAGCACACTAAATATCAATGGCTTTATGTCAAATCCCAGTACTTTGACAAACAACTATACACTGAGAAACAGCCTTTGCACATGGAAAAAAAATAATAATAATAAAAAAATGTTTTTTCCCTACACCACCTGCTTATTTTATATACTAACTCCAAGATTGGAAAAACAGGGTTAAGGGCGTAATCCCTAACCCCTGTGAATTTTTCCATCTTGGACACCTGTCCACCAGCTGTTTAGTTGAATATAAACGGTTGACCAAACAGCTGCTGAGCAAATACAGACTCAACCAGTGGGATACAATCCATATATATCTATATATATATATATACACACACACACACAACCCAGCAACTGGGGATGCACAAGCTAGTGCATTTCTTTGTGCCAGTCCCAGGCCCGGATAAATGGGGAGGGTTGCGTCAGGAAGAGCATCCGGTGTAAAATTTTGCCAAATCATACATGCAGACAAAAGTACACATATACATATCAGATCGGTCGAAGCCCGGGTTTACAACGACCGCCACCAGTACTGTTGGCCAACAGGGTGATGGCGGAAATTGGGCTACTGTTGGCCGAAGGAAGAGAACAGGCAGAAGACATGGCCGAAGGCAGATAAAGGCTAGAACTGTGATAGTGAGGGTTGGTACTTTGAATGTTGGCAGTATGACTGGTATAGGGAGAGAGCTAGCTGATATGATAGTCCGAAGGAAGGTTGGTATATTGTGTGTACAATAGACCAGTTGGAAGGGGAGCAAGGCTAGGTGTATCGAAGGTGGGTTCAAATGGTTTTATCATGGTGTGGATGGGAGGAGAAATGGCGTAGGAGTTATCCTGAAGGAGCAGTATGCTAAGAGTATTTTCGAGGTGAAAAGAGTGTTGGATAGAGTGATGTTTATGAAGCTGGAAATTGATGGTGCAATGATGAATGTTGTTAGTGCATATGCTCCACAAGTTGGGTGTGCGATGGATGAGAAAGAAAATTTTGGAGTGAGTTGGATGAAGTGGTGATGACTGTACCTAAGGGTGAGAGACTGGTGACTGGAGCAGATTTCAATGGGCATGTTGGTGAAGGGAACAGAGGGGATGAGGAAGTGATGGGTAGGTATGGTGTTAAGCAAAGGAATGCAGAAGGTCAGATGGTAGTGGATTTTGCGAAAAGGATGGACATGGCTGTGTTGAATACGTATTTTAACAAGAGGGAGGAGCATAGGGTGACATACAAGAGTGGAGGAAGATGCACAAAGGTGGATTACATCTTATGTAGAAGGGCCAGTCCGAAGGAGATTGATGACTGTAAAGTGGTGGCAGGGGAAAGTGTAGTTAGGCAGCATAGGATGGTGGTTTGTAGGATGACATTGGTGATCAAGAAGAGGAGGATGAGTGTGAGGGCAGCACCAAGGATCAAATGGTGGAAATTGAAAAATGGTAATTGTGAGGTGATGCTCAGGGAAGAGTTAAGACAGGCACTAGGTGGCAGTGAAGAGTTACTGAATAGCTGGGTAACTACAGCAGAGATAATAAGAGAGATGGCTAGAAAGGTGCTTGGTGTGACATCTGGAAAGAGGAAGGAGGACAAGGAGATCTGGTGGTGGAATGAAGAAGTACAGGAGAGTATACAGAAAAAGAGGTTGGTGAAGAAGAAGTGGGATTGTCAGAGAGATGAAGAAAGTAGACAAGAGTATAAGGAGATGAGGTACATGGCAAAAAGAGAGGTGGCGAAAGGTAAGGATAAGGTGTATGGAGAGTTGTATAAAAGGTTGGAAACTAAGGAGGGAGAAAAGGACCTGTACCGATTGGCTAGACAGAGGGACCGAGCTAGTAAAGATGTGCAGCAGGTAAGGGTGATAATGGATAATGAGGGAAATGTACTCACAAGCGAGGAGAATGTGTTGAGCAGATGGAAAGAGTACTTTGAGGGGCTGATGAATGAAGAGAATGAGAGGGAGAGAAGGTTGAATGATGTGCGGATAGTGAATCATGAAGTGCAGTGGATTATCAAGGAGGAAGTAAGGATAGCTATGAAGAGGATGAAGAATGGAAAGGCTGTTGGTCCAGATGACATACATGTGGAAGCATGGAGGTGTTTAGGTGAAATGGCAGTGGAGTTTTTAACTAGATTGTTTAATGAAATCTTGGAAAGTGAGAGGATGCCTGAGGACTGGAGAAAAAGTGTTTTGGTACCAATTTTTAAGAATAAGGGTGATGTGCAGAGCTGTAGTAACTACAGAGGGATTAAAGTGATCAGTCATAGCATGAAGTTATGGGAAATAGTAGTGGAAGCTAGGTTAATGGAGGTGATGATTAGTGATCAGCAGTATGGTTTTATGCCAGGAAAGAGCACTACATATGTGATGTTTGCTTTGAGAGTGTTGATGGAGAAGTACAGAGAATGTCAGAAGGAGTTGCATTGTGTCTTTGTGGATTTAGAGAAAGCATTTGACAGGGTGCTTAGAGAGGAGTTGTGGTATTGTAAGAGGAAGTCGGGAGTGTCAGAGAAGTATGTAAGAGTGGTACAAGATATGTACAAGGGTAGTGTGACAGCGGTGAGGTCTGCGGTGGGAGTGACTGATGTGTTTAAGGTGGAGGTGGGATTACATCAAGGATCAGCTCTGAGCCCTTTCTTATTTGTAATGGTGATGGACAGGTTGACAGATAAGATCAGACAGAAGTCCCCGTGGGCTATGATGTTTGCAGATGACATTGTGATCTGTAGTGAGAGTAGGGAACAGGTGGAGGAGACCCTGGAGAGGTGGAGATATGCTCTAGAGAGAAGAGGATTGAAGGTCAGCAGGACTAAGACAGAATATATGTGTGTGAATGAGAGGGAGGATAGAGGAATGGTGAGGATGCAGGGAGTAGAGGTGGCGAAGGTGGATGAGTTTAAAAAACTTGCTATCAACACTTCAGAGTAATGGTGAGTGTGGAAGAGGTGAAGAAGAGAGTAATGGATTGGGTGGAGAAGATGGGCGTTCATTGAGTCAGCCATTATGTGTGGTCTAGGTTTTGTCCCTTTTTTAATCCCGGGCACCTCTCAAGCTCTTAAAGCAAAAAATCTGGACAAAGCGTAAAATGATGGGGAGACAAATAGGGACAGATTATAAATATTGCTCTTACAAACTTAGAGAGTTGATAGAATAATAGGTTTTGCATTAGCATGAATTATCTGAAGGATTTGAAGTCTTAAACTCATATGTTTGTCATTATTTAATGACTTCAATCCTCTATTTGCTATTTGCCAGAAAAGTACAGATTTTAGGAAGAACACACCAAAAATATAAGGCAAAAATCTGGACATTCTGGAAAAACTGTGCAGTTGAGAGGTGTTCCATCACCAACTCAGTGACAGGATGTGTTGCACTTCTGTGTTGTCATAAAGTACAGTGCAAGTATCATCCAACCATAGCATGAGGAATCAATGCATGCATGGCAAATTACTTATCTGCAAATTGCATCTTCTTTCATAACATGCCTAACTCAAACAGAATAAACTTTCCATTGAAAATGACATTCAGCAAAGCATTGTGTGTAATTACTTTCTAAAGTTAAATTATTACTGCCCTGATAGCCAATATTTGGAACTGAAAATGGTTATTCAGTATTCTTCCATTCATGCCTTGCATAAGAAAAGGAACATATCTCGTCTTAAATAATTCAGCAGGGGATGATACTGCAATGTGTATCTTTCAAGTCTATTTCCTTCTTAGATAATTTTTTTAGGAACAAAAAACTATATAAAATCCTCCACAAACCAAAACTGATATGTGGACTCAAAAGTCCTGTGTGTCCAATATTAACTACTTTTGATTTTTTGGCATCCACTTTTCTGTTCTTTGCACTGTAGTGGGTAAATCATTTAAAAATGAATTATACTTGTATTATAATTTATCTCAGGCTGGATGATTTGGTCATGATCATGATGCAGGAACATGCTTGGTTTCAAATTCATGCAGGTATGTCTAATGAACGTCTGTACTCTTAGTTTGAGGATTTTTGGAGAATTAGTCTAAGTCTGGACAGAAAAAGAGTGCTCCATAATTTGACTTCCATGTTGACTCATTTATAAAGTCAGCAAATGCTGCCCATAACAGGGATATCAGGGCCAATCCCTGGTGTCAGGCCTATGGATATTATTTGCTGGTAAGTTTCTAGAGCCTGGGTGAACTGTGTGGTCTGAACAATTCAGCCTGAAAATGATTCAAATATCCATTATATGGGTTTACCGCCCACAGAGTGAAAGAAAGATTGATGTACAATATCAGTTGTGATTCAGACAGGAGTCAACAGATTAAAGCAGACCAGACCTTACCATTGGAAGCAGACTTTTGGAATGTGAACTACCATCTTACTGTTCTGTGCAGGAGGTTATAAGGTACCAGTCTGATATAATTATTTTTACATCAACAAACAGCTTTGCTCTGGAACCACATACTTTGGCCAGCAGAGACTTCTCTCCTCAGAAAAACGGTTCTCAGGAGGGACCCTGGGTACATGTGAAGTAATTATAAGCCTTCAGCAAGGTGCTTTAGAATTTTATGCCAGTAGCTGAGAGGGTCATCTCAGTATGACTATGAGATGCAGAAAGGAAAACCATATTTGTCAATTGTGCAGATGCAGTAGATACTTATTAAGAGTATTTTATTTTCTAACAACAATTCAGATTTTCAGCACTTGTGAAGACTGTGGGAGTTGTTATGCTGGAAGACTTCAGTGCTCATGTGGTGGATGATAGGGATAGTTGAAGGAGTGACTTGAAGAAATAGCTTGCCTGATCTCAGCCTGGGGTAGAGTTGTTGGTGGACTTCTCTGTTGATCAGAGACCATTCCTAATGAGTTCTGTTTTCAGGGTAATGGATGCTTATAAGTGTTCTTTTACCACCTTGATTCTTCAGTCAAGACTTTAAATGTGGGGTCATATGGGTTGGACACTCTAATCAGATAGCCAGTGCAGTGGATGAACAAACCATTGAGATGCAAGCATGTAATGAAAATGCCAAAGTAAGACCCAGCAACGGCTTCTGCACAAGATTAGCTAAATTCCCATCCATATAGCAGTGAGACCATTGACACAGCATTCAAGTGGCACTCTACAAGACTTCAGTTGCTGAGATATTTTCAAGACGTTATGGCTAAAATACAGTTGCAGTAATCTGAAGATACACTAGTATACGCTAGCAGCTGTAAACTATTAAGCTTAAGAAAGAGGCAACCCATGCAGTGTTAGTAAGGAAGGATCTACATCAGCTGTAATCATTAATTAAAGGTGCGAGTATGAAAAGAGTTTACCAAAGCCATGAGGGATGACCTTTAGGTAGCTTCAAAGGTGTTCTGGCAAAGTTGTCAATGACTCATTTGGGGAGTATTGCTTGGGATTGTCTCAGAAAATATTGAGAAATGTTGACTTCAGCAAGGATACACAATTCCGTATAAAGTATATGTAGGGAATCCAAAAATGTTATGGAATCACTTTCAACAGCAAATATTAACCCTTCTTCAGATATATAATAACAACTGTAAAAGTTAAACAATTTATATTAGAATGCAAAATTCATGAAAGAGCCAATCACAGTGTCAATTCTTTTAATTTTAGCATTGGTGTGATACTGAAAATTTCATTAAACCCTGGAAATTTAGAAGCATTTCATCTTGTGATCCAGTTTAATTCTGCTTGCTGTAGCAGATCACCCCCGAACCATAAACTTAAAGGAATGCTGTACACCATTCTCCATTACATGTTTCTCTAAGGCATTAGTGGACTTGCATTTTTTGATATCATAAATATGGTCACTAATCTTCTCCTTCACTTATCTGTTTTTTTTATATATACAAACCTTGACATACTTGACAAACAGCTGAATAAACTATATTACAAGTGTGACAGATGGCATAAAAATCATTAACATATTCCTTACCCGAAACTGGATGCTCATATTTACTGCCTTTAAAAATATAAGTATGTTAGTATTAAAATGGACAAAATGTTTATAAAATAAGTGTTTTTTATGAAACCTACTCTTTCTGAAGGTAAAGGAGGGAACTGAAGTGGCTATACCTTTAATTTCATAATTAATAGTTAGTATGTGCCAGTTCCTGTTAACGTCAAGTAAAATTTTTGAGCTTCAGTCACTCCATACTATACCCAGGACTCCTGCTGATCATTCTAGGAAGGTTTCAGAAACCTGCCCTTCACTAGTTACAAGTGCTTGGTCATCCGCAATAAGCTCAGGATTATCTTTGTGTTACTGTATGTATTGACTTTGTATCCATAATGAATAAATGGTTGTTAGCAATTTTTCATATTTTACTGGCAGCATCACTGTCTGTATAGTGTCATCATTATTCAGTGTCATAGAGGATATATGGTTAGTGGTTGTTGTCTGTAATGACCTGTGCATCATGTGGAGACTGACACCATCAGAATTACCATTTCTTCAAAGATTGATGTTAATGAAAAAACAAACTGCAAGCTTCCTCCTCATCTACCATACAGCTGGTTGTGAGAGGATTTTTCTGCAAAAGAACAATTATTTTCTCATTATATCAGAACTGGTTACATGATGATTTGTCTACTGTCATTGATTATATTTAGACTCAGTGTTGTGTAACATGGTCTGTAAATTGTTGTTTATAATGTGGAGAATTATCTGGATATTGAATTGCTTACTGTATGTGGCCATTAGGCATGGATGCCTATTTGTTGTTGTGTACTCAGAACCAATTTTTCCTATGTGACCTCAACACTGATTGCAATGTTTGTGCCAACATGGAAACAGTGGCTCAGGCTCATGATCTGTGATGTATTATGAGGGGAGTTTAGTTTGTTCAGGTCACTTCCTCAGTGACTCATTAATTCAGACTTTCTTCAATATCTTATGAGGATATCGCACCCTTTGGCATGGTGGTGAGACCTGATCTACTTTCTTCTGAACCTCCCTTATATTTGTCCTTTTGGTTTTGAGATTAACAAATGCAGACATATGTAAGGTTTTACCTTACTTGCTATCTTCTGTAACCCAGCAGCTCCTCTCAGGAATCAGTACAGGGTGCCAAGAGTAGCTGGTTTCACTTCCCCCTACTTAGGCATATCTGTATTCTCTCATAAATCATTTGTCATAGTTCAATATTGAGCTATACTCTGTCTGTCTGTTTCTCTCTCTCCCGCCCCCTTTACCAGATAAAAAAAAGATTATAATCCTCCTACAGGTACTCCAGTCTGTGGAATTCCAGATTTAAAGTGTAAAATCAATAACCTACTTACTAGCCTGAGATCTCAAAGGAGGTCTCATCAACCATTAACTGACCTGGCATACACTTTTAGACAATAAGAGCATCCAGGAAGTGAAGCAAAGATATGCAGCAGTAGTAGCTAAACAGACGTTTGAGAAGAGAATCACAGAAAAAGAGACCTGTGGTTATAATATCAATAAAAAAGGACTCTGCGATAGATATCATTTAAATTTAATACAAATGAATTGAAACCATCGTGTTTCCTACTTCAATCATTTGTTTAATCATATACTTGAGAGAATGTGTTTCTGTGATGTGACTTTTGAGACTTTATATTGTATTATATAAGTTTATGTTGCAAATTAAATTGGAAAGACATTCCCCCGGATTTACAAATCTTCCATGCAGGACTAGTTTAGTCCGGCACAGAAGCGGACTCTTAGGAGCAGGAAGGCAGCTCACCATGCATAGTAATGAAGGTGCACTGCCCAAGCTCCCAGGCTTACACGGAGCATGTATGAGTGCACGGGGTGTGTTTGAGAGCAGAACTCTCAGAATAAACACGCCCCTGCAATGTTGAACAGCAGAAAGTGTAAATAAATGTGCAAGAACGCTCATAGGTGTCCACATATCACCACCAACAGTCCCCCATGTGTACAACAGCAATAGGACATAAAAATCAAAAGAAGAAACCCCTGTATTGTCTTCTAAAACTTCAAGTACAGCTAACCTTAGGTGCGTGGGTGTGCCCATTACTCAGCTACGGTTAAAGCATCCTAAAAGGCTGAAGAGGATAACAAGGATGATACATGCAAATGAAGCATCTCAGTAATAGTGTAATGGGCAGTGTGTTCACCTAACGATCAGGCATTCCCAATTCGAGTCCCAGTGCAGCACAGTCTATTTTACATGGCAAGGCATGGTATAAACAATATTTGTATTGCAAAACCTGCTAAATAACATATATTTATGAACTGGAGTACTGCAGGAAATGCACATGTGAAGAGACAGTATCATAATGAAGAAGGCAGTAGTAAGCAGGTGTAAGCACAGATAAGCAGTAGTAAGCATATGTAAGCAGCAGTAAGTGTGTGCAAGTGCGTTTGTGTGGGGTAAGCATTGCCAACACAGATTAAGCAAAGGAGAAGCTAACTGTGTGTAAGAAACTGTAACTGGAAGTTAGCAGTGCTTACCACCGCACAAACCCATGCAAACCCACTTACAACTGCTTTAAAGTGCCTTAATCACTCTGTGTCCAATGGCTGGTGTTCTGGCCAGCAACAAAATAAACAGCCTCTAAAAGGCTCGAACCCAGGACCATGCACACCATTCACAAAATGATTTACCACTAAGCCATGCCAGATATGCATAAATTGTATGTTGTCAGAAACATAACCCCAGCCCAGTCATGCAACAGTACAGAGAATGTATAACTACATCCAGATGTATGTGTGTGTAAATATATTACTTTCTAATCGGATAAAACATATCTATATATGTAGTTACACACATATATATATATATATATATATATATATATATATATATATATATATACAAATATGTGAACATATATACATGCAAATACCAACATCTACACATATATATGTCAATACCTATACATCCACATATACACATATACACAACAAGTTGCATATATGTATGCAGATATATATCTCTGTAGGTATATACGGACAGAGGTATAAATATGTAAGCAAATATATGTACCCATACAGGTATTTATGGCCAGACATCTGTAGATAGCAATGGTAGATTAACAGAAACATATATGTCCACAAGCACCGTTAATGGGCTTGAGAGGCCCCAAACAATATACGTCTTGTATGAATTGGCATATCCCCCCCAGCCAAACATGTCTGCCCTGCACTATCCTACCAAGCTCATTTTATTGTAAGTGTGTCATTTACATAGGGATTTAAATTAGTCTCCTATATTTCACATGTTGATATCACATTCCCCTCTCCCCCACCCACTAGGTGGGCTGACCAGTACACACCCATCCAACCCAGGCCATCCTCAACCCATACATTCATTGCCCACAGTTCCGCTCCCCCCCTCTCTGCACAAACGCAGCCACCATCCCTTCCCTTCCCTGGTTACTGGCCAATAGCTACCACACCACCGCATATTGCCCACCCTCCACACCCACCGGGACCCATTCTGTATGTTGTCTCGACCCAAGTATCCTAGGTCTGTCACACACTGTAGTCCATGCACATAGCCATGGGTACCTTTGCAGCTCTGTTTTTCAACGAAAGCTGAATACCCAATTTTTGGGTTGTTCTGCATGGGACGAATGTTTCCCTGGTACCAACAACAGAATGCACATGTGACTTTGTGTACACAAACGGTATTATCTGTAGGTATAGCAAAGGATATGTGGCACACAATGTTAGCTGGTATGCACAAGAAACATAGTATCCAGCAATACCACTCTACATTACAGGACATGTAGCTAAATATGTAGATGTATGTGCGTGTGTATATATACCCATAACTAAATAGATATATACCTCTCCCTCTCTGTAGTACATATGTATACATATATACACATATATATATATATATATATATATATATATATATATATATATATATATATATATATATACATACCCACATATAGATATATACATAAGTAGACAACCATACATCCACATGTCGTTAGATATATATATACAGCAATATATATATATATATATATATATATATATATATATATATACATATATTATATATATATATATATATATATATATATGTAGATATATATATATACATATATATATATGTATGTGTGTGTGTGTGTGTGTGTGTGTGTGTGTGTGTGTGTATATATATACACAGATATATCTCTATGATATGATACAGCACAAAAGAATGACATATGATCACAGGCCATGCCAATGGGGGTGAGGGGCCCAATCAATATACGTGTAACATGTACCATTACCCACCCCAGCCAGACAGGGGAAGCATACAAACAAACACACAAACAATGTAAACAATCCACTGCACCCTAAACCACAGGCAGGATACAACCAGAGGGGGGAACACTGTGAACCCGCTAAGTCTAATCTTGAAATAGAAACAGGAGCGTCCCTTGCGGGACACCCCAAAAATTTTCTTGTGATTGGAGGCCCATCCTTGCAATGACTTTTCAAGGCAGGGCATATATGTACTTGGACTACAAGGGTGAAAAAGCCTGATGACCCATGGGACGAGACAAAGTACGAGAAGTGTCCCGAGAAGTGGAGAGTGGGAAGTGTGTAGTGGTGTGGGTAGACCCGACCTGCACCCAGAGTAAGGATGAATGCTGTAGAGGAGGTGTGGGGGGACTATGGGTATAAAATTATGGGCCGATGCGTGCAGGTGTTGGCTGGTGCAGTCCTGTTTGGACCGCCCTGGGGGTGTAAGCAATAGTGTGCATTGGGCAGAGCTGCCACCTAACAGGCAGCCACTCCTGGTATGAGTCCCATTGCAGCACAGTCTATTTTACATGGAAAAGTATGTTAAACCAGATGTGTTGCTGCAAATCCCACTAAATAACACCAAAGAACACATGGTCACAACACCCCTCTGTAGGCATGTAAGCCAATCTAATTGGCATCACAAGGTATTATTGTTGTCCTCTCCCCACCCAGGGGTGTGAGTGTCCAAAGCTACCTCCAAATGCAGTGTATATACACAGCTGTTGCTGCAGAAGAAATGGCCAGCTGTGATCCTTCCCGTCAGCCTTCCTGCACATCCATGGATATTTCCCCTACTATCTGTCCCTCGTTGTGCCCCATTAACACCACTTAACTATCAACCCCTTTTTCATTACTGTTAATGTTCACAGTTACAGGTAGGTGACACCCTCTTCCCCAACTATATTGGCAGAATCTGGAACACCTTACCCACATGTATTACCTCAGCTGTCCCACATGACACATGTAAATAACACATGAAGGAACACCTCAAGCACACTTGGATCAGCACATGCTCAGCACCTGGAGAAACCCCCCCACCTTACACTCTATACCCCTATATCAACTAGTGAAACCGACACCTCCTGTCCTGCCTCGCATACAAATCCTAACATCCTTCAAACCTTCCCTATTGTTCCCCTACCAATCATTCCAACAGCCTACTATGCAGTTACAATGTCCCCCCTCCACCAACCTACCTACCCCTTCACTATTCTCTTCTACTCTACCATACAGGTATGGCATAACTAAACCTAACCAGAATACCTGAGTGTAACCTATCCAGAACTGTTACACTGGAATATAACTTCACCTTAAACTGACCTTTGTCAACAGTCATACCTGACATGTAAACCTGACCTAAGCATGTATAATACTGACATGTTAATGTAAACTAAGCATGAAGAATGAGGTACAAAGCTATGTTAAGTCTGTTACTCTCTAATAATGTGTACATCTCAGTATAACTTGTAATGTGTATCTGGGGTTTACTGTGGAGCTCCACTCTCTGGGCCACCACTGACAATGGAGAAGAATCCAGTCGGATTGTCCCGGTCAACAAATGTGAACTAAATACATGAAGTAGCATGGGGGTATGTGGGAGCAAGTGGGTTTAAGCCTGACTGGGCAGCGGTAAGCAATACCCACACCGGTTAAGCAATGTAGAGGCCAACTCAGTGTAAGACGCCATAATCGGAAGTCAGCAATGCTAAGCCTCGCACAAACCAGTGCATACCCGCCTACACTTGCTCTACAGTGCCTTAGGCACTCTGTAGCCAACAGATCTCATCGTGCCCATTAACAAAATAATCTGCGCTCCCAGATTGCAACCCCCGACCCTGCACACTATAGTATAAGTGAGTTACTACTAAGCCATGGCAGATACACATTCAGCTGCTATCACAAACATATCATCCAGCACAGTCATTCAACAGTATAGGAAATGCATGTAAGTATGTAGATTAATACCAGCAAACATGTGTACATTGCTCAACCACAGTATTCCGAGCAGTCTATGTGTATCAAAGAACAGTGCTTGTCCAATCATACTGTGAGAACAATAGTCTTGCATAATACTAAAGAGAATAATGAAAATCAGTGCATGCCATTGGGGTGTGCTTCATGCACAGAATGTCACACCTAGGGCGTCGGTTCCACGGAACTGGGAGATGAGGCTGGCCCA
Organism: Protopterus annectens; assembly: GCF_019279795.1. Lineage (NCBI taxonomy): Eukaryota > Metazoa > Chordata > Ceratodontiformes > Protopteridae > Protopterus > Protopterus annectens. The sequence continues at coordinate 1,088,716,825 of NC_056745.1, forward strand.
GTATGTGAGCAAACGCTGCTTCTCAAACTCATGGCAGGATGCTACCAGTGGAAGAAACAGTGTAGACCAGCTAAGTCTACTCTTGACATAACAACAGGTCCGTCCCTGGTGGGACGAATCAAAAATTGTGAGTCACATAGATATTTCCACCAGTACTGGAGGAGGATCAAGGGATGGCTTGTACATATGTGGACTAAATGAATGAAGAGCCTGCAGAAGCTTAGGTCAAGACAGTATAATGGAGGAGTACTGACACGTGCATAGAGGGAAATGTATGGAGGTGTGGTATGGCTGGGCTAGCAACTGGAGAACGGATAGATGCTGTGTACATGGAGCATGGGGGCCGGGGGAAGGAAACATGGGTATTACATTATGGTAGAAATATACAAATGAAACAGAACAGCAATAGTGTAGTGTGTAGAGCATCCGACCAATGAGCAGGCATTCCCAGTTCGAGTCCCACTGTAGCACAGCCTATTTTACACGGCAAAGCATGTTATAACCAATATTTTTGTTGCAAAACCCACTAAATAGCTTATATATATGAACTGCAGTACTGCAAGAAATGCACATGTGACGTATCAGTGTCAGACGGAATAAGGCAGTAGTAAGCAGGTGTAAGCACAAATAAGTAATTGTAAGCATATGTACGCACTAGTAACTGGGCTTAAGGCCTTACAACTGCTTTAATGTGCCTTAATCACTCTGCATCTAACAGCCTTTGTCAGCCCAGCAACAAAATAAACAGCCATGCAGGTATTGAACCCAGGACCCTATACACCATAGTCTCAGTAGCTATCCACCTAGATATAACAGAAGAATGGGATAGTAGTAATCATGTTCTCACCAAAGTATAACCAAACTGAACCTGTGAATGGCATCAGTATACAGTCATATGTGCCATAACTGACTACAGAACATACATATGTGAGCTGGAGTAATGCAGTAAATCCTGATGGGAAGTGTTATTGTAATTAGGTGTAGAAGTCCCCAGGACCCCATACAGTGTACATGCACATGTGTCAAGGATACATGACACATATATAACAAGTGATGAATGGCAAATCAATGCCAAAAGGCAAATATCATGCAAATTTAATAATAGCACAGCACTGGCTCCCAGACTACTGGCAGGATACTACCAGTGGGAGAAACAGTGTCAACTTGCTAAGTCTACTCTTAAACAAATGCATGCCCATCCTTGGCAGGATGACCCCAAACTTCTGTTAAAAAGAGTCCTCGGGGTAACATACCATGCCTCACAGGTAAGCAAAGATGGTAACATATGTTTGCGGACTAAATGTGTGGGAAGTCTGAAGATCCTTGGGTTGGAACAACATATGCGAAGGGTCCCGAGAAGTGGAGAGTGGGCACTGTGTAGTGGTGTGGTTAGATTCAGCTGGAACCTGTAGGAAGGATGACTGATGTGGAGGGGGAACGGGGGATGATGGGTACGACATTATGGACTGATGTGTACCGGAGTTGGATGAACTCGTTCTAATGGGACAGACCCGTGTATGTCAGTGAGAAAGGAAGGAGGGACACAGGGTAGGTACTAGGACATACCATTTCCCATGGCAAACCACATTATAAGCAATATGTATGTTGCATAACCCACGGAATAACATATTTATATATATATATATATATATATATATATATATATGAACTGGAGTACTGCAGCCACGAAATAACACATATATATATATATATATATATATATATATATATATATATATATATATATATATATATATAAAAATAGGAGTACTGCAGGAAATGCACATGTGAGGTGTCAGTATCATAATGCATAAAGCAGTAGTTAGGTTAAGCAGCAATAAGCTGTTGTAAGCATATGTCAGCACTAGTAAGCGAGTTTACATTTACAGGCTCAGCAAATCTGATGCAAACTATCTGTAGGTATATCTAACCGGATGTTTGGTTTGCGTGACGCTGAGCACCGCATACACAAAGTAAACAATTTCAAGGCTAACTTGGTGCAACTGGATGTTACCTGCAGCTGACAACACTTACTGTTGTGCAAACATGCTCACAACTGCTTACAAGTGCCTTAATGACCCTGTATCCCACCGCCCTTGTTCAACCCTGCAACATAATTGACAGCCACTGCACGGCCTGAATCCAGGACCCTGCATACCACAATCATAGTGAATTAACACTACACCATGTCGGATATACATACATCCCATGTATTCCCAGATATATCATGCAGCACAGTCAATCTGCATAAGGGGAATTGTACTAATATAACAATCAACTTCTTACTGTAAACATTCTGGACACAGTGTGACAAAAGAGGGGTGCAAATTGGGATAAATTTGGAATATTGTTCATATACATGTAAAACGTTGCTAGTTAAACAGTGATCTGTTGTAATACACATAATCTGAACAACATGATGTCTGCAACTGTAATGTTTCAGCATTCCTGACTGACCACATGCCTGACATCATCCATGTCAATTGGCCAGAGGAATGTGGGACAGGCCAATATTGTGAGCCAATCATGCATGGACATATGGACAGTTATAGATCTGTAAATGTAGAGATACACAGGTACATATAAATGTATGACTCACATACACATCATATTACATCACTGGTATATAAGTAGATGGATAAATATGTCCACATATATTGATATATATATATATATATATATATATATATATATATATATATATGTATATATATATATATATATATATATGTATATACATATATACGGATAGATATGTGAATTGCAGCGCCAAATAGGAATAACAACCAGAACCTCCACCAGAAAATAACTGTCATTATGCACAGTTAATGCAGTGGGGGCTCTAATGAGGTGTACCTGGTGATGACTGCTATGTTCCAACCCACCACAGCTGTAACAGTTATGCTGTGCAATGCAATATCCAGCACATGTAGTTCTTGACCCCAGAACCCTCCACAACACAGCTACAATGGTCTAACAGTAGGCCACTACAACTGTATAAAGTCAGGGCAATATCTGAAACATATCATCCAGTCCAGTCATGCAACTGTACAGAGAATGTATACCATCATCTAGTTGTATCTGTGTGTAAATATATTAATATCTACACTCATACAACATATCTATATATGTACATATATATGTATAGTTTTTGAGCACTATATACATATATATTACTATATATGAACATATATACATGCTAATGCCTACATCGACACATATATGTGTCTACACCTATATGTCTACATATACACAGCAAGTTGCATATGTGTATGTAGATATACAGCTATGTAGGTATATACGGACATAGTTATATATATGTCAACAGATATATATATATATATATATATATATATATATATATATATATATATATATATATATATATATATATATATCGGTATGTATGGCCATACATCTGTGGAGAGCAAAGGCAGATTAACAAACACACATATGTCCACATGAACCATTACTCAGGTTGAGAGGCCCTTCACACTATATGTCTTGTAAAACTAGGCATCCCCCCCACAGCCAAACACATCTGCTCCGCAATACACTACCAAGTGTTGCAGATCCCCTAACCAGGACCCAACACAACATGGGCACAGGAAGTTAGCAGTACAATATCCCACCTGTATGATGTCAGGCTGGTGTTGTTGATATATAATGCAGTACAGTCTACCTCCCATAGGTAATTTAAAATGTGGTAGCCATCAACATCCCCAGGATACAGATACACAGACACAGATATGCAGATACATATATACATATATACATATGTACATATGTATATATATATATATATATATATATATATATATATATATATATATATATATATATATATATATATATATATTTATACATATATATGGCTATACATGTGACTACACATACACAGATATATGTACAGTAAGATACATATGTAGAAGGTGCACACAATATGGAACACCCACTATGCCTACAAATAACTCCTGAACAATTGGACACTGTATGGGCCACCCATACAAATGACAATCGTTGCCTGCAACATATACCCACAGAGAGGTCACAGGGTAAACACCACACACAGGTTTGCAGACATGGAATACCTTTCATTGTGTACTATTACAGTTCTACATGCTATGTCATATAGCTGTTCAGACACTGACATCCATATAAACAGAGGAATGCAACCATGAAACAGGTATACTAATACAGTGGTCTGGAAAGGTTCACAACTGTCGCTGTCCAGGCCAAGCCCTTAAAATTGTACAATAGTGAGGACAGACTGGGCCACAGGATACCAAATGATCAACAGTATGTAATGCAGGTGTATAGTTCAGCAGCCTCTATCTACACTCTGTACAACAGCAGTGGGTGGTAAAGATGTCATGTGACCAAATGGGTTGTAACTGTGACATAAGGCATAACTGACACCATCACATGCACACTGACAAACAGAACAGTCTGTCTGGCAGGAGGCAGTAGGCTTGCAGTAACCGAATATATGTAAGTGATGTGTAAATATACGTGAAGTATGTGGCACTTTACATCCAGATACCTTAAGGCAGCTCATCCCTGATACTCCCACGTATTTAACAGCCTAGGTAATTTATGGTGCTCCCCCCAGTCTCAATAATACAGGGCCATATGCCACTGTTACATACACTGGCTTCTGGAGTGCATAAGAGCACACATGTATTGTGTAGGTGATGCCCACACATATATGGCCCCAGCTCCACCATATGTGTGGGGGATACACCAGAATTGGACTAATGGCAGCAATGACAGTGTGATATATTCACAGCCCACTATAGAACATCCCCCCACAGCATGTCATATGTGCAAAGCTTGATATGTAGGTCATGTACTGACAGCATGCAACACACACACTGCCAGTGGAATATCTGACACAGGACCTGTGTGCTGGACAGACAATACATGATAGACACACCTCTGGCCACCAAGAAGACAGGCCCACAATTGAGACCTATGTAGACATATTGCATTCCAAGGTACAGTAGTATGTACGCACACACCCTGTAACACCAGTACTATACAGAGCATAACACAACTCTACTCACACTCTGTCTGTAGTTCCTGAACCTCCTACAAATATGCAGCTGCCCCGAGTGTGCTGATTCTCCTGTACAAGGTATTGCTACCTACTGTCTGTAATACTGATGCCCACACACACGTAGGAATGTACAAACATCCACAGAATGTCCAGGATATGTCATCAAATATAACCCCTACTGTACATAATATGTGAAGCGGTCTGATATCTCACTGGCTTGTTAGCGGATATGATGACACTAATTATGATGCACAGCACATACACACCACGTCATGCATGACATATGTACGCAGGTTGGCAGAATTGTGGCTGGCAGCACATACACAGGGCCAATAATGACATGTTGCTGTGATAACTTCATGCATTTACTGTTGTAACAGGGTTTGTGGCAACATATGCCCTATGAGGGATAAGACGCAAGTAACGGTCATGGCTTTCACCATCTACAGACTGCAATCCTCACACTACCGTCAGCAGTCCACAGATAGATGCTCCATTCGTAACACATGAAACCAAAGGCTCAACACACTGCCCTGTCTGCAGATGACCCTGCAGATGGGGATTCCACATAAACATGGAAATGACATGGCAGGTATAGAGACATGTAAGAAAGACATATCCACACATACACTGTTAAACCAACAGTACACCACATGCAGTATAGCAGCACTTACAGTCTGTAGGCATGTCAGGCACAACCCCCTCCTGTGTGTTGCCCTGTTTCTACAGTGCATGCTGTTAGAGGTAAATTCCTAATCCATCTCAGATGTTGGTTGCCAACCAACAGATCTAGTTCCTGCTCACACTGAATGACAAGGGCCAACACCAACATGATGTTCTTAGATATCAGAGTGTGTTTCCAAGCAATTGGCTATGGGAATGTTACCACAGATGATCCACATGCAATCAACTAGGGGAGGGCTGCGATTCGTGCAGAGGGCATCAGCTGATCATGAGCATCACTTAAAATACACATGCTGCTGCCCAAGCAAAGCAGGTGTAGCTCTCCACATCCATACGAGAGAGGGAGTGGGAGAGACAGAAAGAGGCAAAGACATGTCATGGAGGGGTGGGAGAGTAAAACTGCAGCTTGTTTGTGTCACACACCTACCAGCACAGGGTATCAATCCCCTGACAACTATGTACTGCTATCACATTTCTATGCAGTTATTGGATGCACCACATGGTTTACCTGTTGTGGAGCCCACAGAACATATCTGTGATGGTGAGTGACATCTGCAACAGGGATACAGTAGCTATACAGTAGGTGATGTACATGTGCCTGTCCGCATGAACAGGTGCCAGTGTCAACACAGCCACACTCTCACAAGGACACGCACACATTGACACACTTGGCAGGTCAAGGAGTACAACTCATCAGTAGTGGGATTTTCACAACACATCACTGTGCAGGTATCACATGCACCACATGGGTCATACGGAGGTTGTATGGGCAAAGGGTATGAAGAGGTGTCTGACATCAGACAGCATGCTTCAGTATGTCCATGGGGGTTGTAGTGAGTGTGGATGTGAACATACACACCGTACGACACACAGACAAACACACAGGTTGCCAGTACTGACATGCGTGGGTGCATGTCTGCATGGGTGTGTGGTGGTTGACTGTGGCAGCAGGCTATTTAAGGGTAGGCAATGGGTATACCTTGGCATCAGGCCACACGACAATGGTCTGCATTGTGTCTCAGAGCTGTAGTTTCCACACTTGCCCACACAGGTGGGTATTGTATCCCCCATCCAGTCATCTGGTTGACTATTGTATGTGGCAAATGCTGTGCATCATTTGCCATGTATGTGTTCCTTAGTCTATGACATGGACGGTGTTTGGGATGTGCACACCTCCCACATGCATGTACAGTGACATGTGGAATTGTACCTGGGGTGTCTGGCCCAAGTTGTAAATACAGATTACCATCACATGTTCCAGTCTTGCCCACCTGTGGCGGGGACCAGTAATGGGCACCAGGTTTACTCTACACCTATATTGATAGCATGCTAACATCATTCCCTGGTGTCAGTGGCATCTGTCCATATAGGGCATGTTGTCAGGCATGGTATGTCTGTTACGGGTCACGTGATGGCACCACAGGTGGTGTAGGTGTCCATTGAGGAACATGGGGTAGGTGCACTGTCAGCATGTACATGCATATTGGACAGATGGACAGGGTGACATGTCCTCTGTAGTCCACTGTTATCACTCCATAGTTACTACCAGTGGCCAATATGCAGTGTACTGCCCACATATTGGGTGTTGCATGTGTGTGTGTATGAGACATGGGCTGAGAGTGTACTCTGGGTAATACTGGGGTTGCTAAATGTGATTGCCTGGCCTTGATGTCACATGGATGGGAATGGCTTTGCACCCCAGAATCTCAGCTATATCACATCTGTTATCCCTGTATGGTGGACATTGTGCTATATAGTAGGGCCACCATATAAGAAATATGCAGGTGACATCAGCTGCCTTGCCATAGTTGAGTATATGAATTGTAAGGAGTGTGGCTACCCTAAAAAGCAATGCTCTCCACACAAACAAAGACAGACAGTCACGCACACTAACACACCCACACAGTTGCCACATCTGGGGTTAGAACACCTACCTACCTACTTTATCACACTACAGCAGTACACAGTTACTGGATGCAGTATGGAGATTACTGGGCTATAACTTTCCCAGAGGTGTATTTCTAGGTGGGTGACATCAGCAGCCTTGCCAAAGTTGAATATAGGAATTGTAAGGAGTGTGGCTACCCTAAACAGCATTGCTCTCTACACAGACAGACACACACACTCAGTTGTCATTTCTGGGGTTAGATCACCTACCTAGCTATGTTATCACACTACAGCAGTATGCAGTTTACAGGACACACTATAAAGATTATTTGGCTGCAACCTTCCCAGAGGTGTATTTCTAGGCAGGTGACATCAGCAGCCTTGCCAAAGTTGAGTATAGGAATTGTAAGGAGTGTGGCTACCCTAAAAAGCATTGCTCTCTGCACAGACACAGACAGACAGAGACACACACACTAACACACACACAGTTGCCACATCTGGGGTTAGAACACCTACAACTCTACAACCTTCCCAGAGGTGTATTTCTAGGTGGGTGATATCAGCAGCCTTTCCAAAATCGAGTATAGGAATTGTAAGGAGTGTGACTACCCTAAAAGAATTGCTCTCTACACAGACAGACATGCACACTAACACACACAAAGTTGCCAATTCTGGGGTTAGAACACCTACCTAGCTACTTTATCACACTACAGCAGGACACTGTTACAGGACACGCTATGGAGATTACTGGGCTACACTTTTCCCAAGGGTGTATTTCAAAGTGGCTGACCTCATCAGGATTGTCATAGTAGGGCTATGGGGAGGGCAGTGTGTGTGCATGGGCCATAAGCCATTCATCTAGAGGGTGACACAACACATGCGGGCACACACAGGGTTATATTCCACAGGTACATGTATACAGCTGCTAGATGACTACTTCCTTCTACAGTCATGTTGCACAGCTAGCAATTGCACCACATAGTCTGTAATGCTGACAGATACCGGTGGCTAATGTCTACAGTGAGTGACATCTGAGCCTCATGTGGTTGTAGCCATTTGGCTGTGTGCTGGGTGGGACAAGCCTCATAATGGTTGGCTCCTTGTCACAGTCACTCTCTTCCACACATTATGTATGTCTACGTTTGGATTATTATAATGTATTGTCCTTGGATATATGCCTATATTCATATCCACTGTGTGTGCAAAGCATGAGTGGTGCATACTGAGGAATGTCTGCACTAACATCTGCGACTGCCGGATATGTCTGATCCACTGTTGTTTGCAGACATGGGCTTCATTTGCTTAAGTGTGTGAGCATGCCCAGTCTGTCCTTTCAGCATGTTGTTGACTGACATTGCCTTCATTTCTCTAAGTGTGTGAGGATGCCCAGTATGCCCTTCTGTACAGAATGTGTGGATCAATTCCAGGTAGTTGGTACTCCAGTGCAGACCTTTGTGTTGTATACCTACAGGTAGCAAAGTGTTTCTGCCGGGTATTTGTCGATCATTTGGCAATATGGGGACAAACTGTGCAGGGGATAGTGTGTACTGTAAGTGATTGTGTCTGTTCTGCTTCAGCTGCATGGTACTGCTGTTAGCAGAGATATTCAGACATGTGTACTGTTATACACAGTGATGTTTTCTGTCTTCATGTACTGTCAGGTGGACATTCTTGTTCACAGTGATGTCTTGGGGGACAAGGGTGACTGCAGATGGTCCAGTATTGTGGGCAGACACCTACATATTCATGGTAAGTTATGCCATTCTGTAGAGGGAGCTGCAGACACTTTCTGCTGGGTCTGTGTATCCGGTTCAGCACCTTGGTACAGTGCTGGCAGAGGATCCCATACTTTTACACTCATTGACATGACAGTATGGGCTTATCTTGCTGTGGTAATGCCTCACAGCTGTAGAGATTCACACAGGTTTCCCAGAGGCAGGGGCCATGGGTAAGGACATTAACCCTATTGTCATGTACAAGCAGATGTGTAGCCACCCATTTATGTGCTTGCTGCCAGGGATAGTGTGTGCACACAGCTTGGTGTCAGACCCTGCACATTCCATGCTGCCCATGCCCCCCCCCATTATTCTAACCTCTTCCATACATTATGCATACATTCTCTAATACTTTCCCTAAGGATATCACCCCATCACAGGTGTGCATTAGTGTTGGTCCACATTTCATGCAGTGGGACATGGTGGACATGTTTATGTAGTTTGTCCACATGGCCTTGCATATGGCTTATGTGGAGTGTGTTATGTTATTTGGGTGTCCATGACATAACATGCATTGGCAGTACATGTGAGACACAGGCCTTTGGCAGAGACCTGTGGGGCATTAGGTCTTGCTGCGGGCAACATGTGGCAGGCTGTTGCATTCTGTCAGGCCTACAGTCTCAGACCACCATATAGTATATTCCCCTGAGGTGACAGGGTAGGTGTGATATCCATTCATGCAAATACCTTCTATCAGTCTTGATCAGGTGGCGCGGATGCTGGCAGGGTGCTACGTACAGCTAGGGACACATCTGCATGGGACACCTGCACTGCATGCTGCATTCTTTCACTATTGCCATATACAGGTGGAGTCATACTATACCTATTCCCCACAGCAGGGATATGGCCAGAGAGGTACCTGTGGGTGGTGTTTGTGTGAGCTGGGTGCATGTGTGCTATGGAAACTACTTGCATCTGACACACAGATATGCATGGGGCATTCCAGTTATGCTGGCATGTGCAGGTACATCAGCTGTTTCCCAGTACATCAGTCCTACCTCCTTTGTAATCTGCAAGTGTTCGGACAGACATCACAGTTACTGTGATGCATACCTGTATGTACAAATCCAAGGGTGTCTCCATTTCACAGTGACATAATATATACTGTATGTCTGATGTACTTTCCCCTGTGTACTGCTTGTATATCTGTCCCAACAGCCATGCCATGTCAGTCTTTCAGATGGTGACACATATTACCACCATACATTTACAATGGCTTACTGCTAGCAAGTGTTATACTGGTGGAGATTCTCATTGGCACTGCAGTTGTGAGGGCTTGTCCCTGTCATCAGCAGTAGTGGGCAATGGCCACCAGGTCTTACCTCAACATGCATACATACTGACCCCTATCACACAATATGAAACACACACCATCCTAACACACACAGACCTGCATATTGTGCAAATGCTACAACCTAACCTGCTACCTTGGCCACCTCTGGGCATCTCTGCTCCACTTGTATTATACCTACTCATACATGTTAATACATTTCTACACAGGATTGGGGGGGCACACCTGAATGTTACTACATTTCTACACTGGATTGGGTGAAGGGGCACACCTGACTGTTTCTACATGTCTACATATGAGTGTGGGGGGCACACCTGACTGCTACTACATTTCTACATAGGATTGTGAGGGGGGGACACCTGACTGCTTCTACATTTCTACACTGGATTGGGGGGGCACATCTGACTGTTACTACATTTCTACGCTGGATTGGGGGTGGGGGCATACCTGACTGTTTTTACATGTCTACATGGGAGTGGGGGCACACCTGACTATTATTACATTGCTATGTAGGATGGGGGGGGGCACAAGTGACACTTGTACACATTTGCTATGACTGTACTGGTATGTCATGTACTCCATTTCATTCTGTATTGCTAACTATCATGTTGACTAGAGGCACACCAGTGTACTACAGATCGTGGCTTTGGTTGCCCTACATATTATTGTCTGACGTCCTGCCCCTCAGACCTAACATCCCACTGCCTTCCCTGCTGTGGTCTGTGTGTGTATGCCTGGGGGTGGGATTAACCATAGCCATCATTCTGGAGCCATGGCACAGGCCCTGTTTGGGTTTGTCTCTACCTGTCCTGCTGGCTGAGACTGTTGTTGGGTATGTGGACCATCCTGACTGGCATGTGTGGGTCATATGGACACACATTTCGCTCAGCATATTTCTTGCAGTGGTTTTTGTCACCCTGTGTAGTACTGGCTACTATGGTGACTCCAGTATGTGTTACACATGTCAGGGTGCCACTATGGGTGTCTACTGTCTGCTGCCATAACATTCAGCCACCCAATTCCCTTGCATGCTCACATCCATATCATAGCTATAGGTGACAACACAGTCTACTCCATTTGGCAATTGGTAGGTTGATTTACTTACCTTGTGGGTGTGCCAGACTTGTGGATGGTGCTGGAGGGCTGCCTATGTTGGATGCACACAGTACACTCCCTATACATGGTTGAGCACAGGTGGTGTCATGTTTGGCATCCTTTTACTGTATGTGTGAGTCGGAGAGAGGTGTCATTCCCTGGGACCCTACTGTCTCAGTGCATGTGCTATGCATTGCCTCTTTGCCAAGACCAGGGCTCACTGGGCATGCTTCCTTCTGCCTACTGGGGCAGGCTCAGGTTCTTCTGCCTCCGGGCTACTCTGTGCCTGTGCAGACCTTGGCATTGGTGGGGGGCTGTGTGGGCCTGCCCCATGCTGTTCCTTCTGCAGCTGTTTCCACAGGATCATATTGTGTAGCATGGCACATACCATAACAATTTGGGTACATGTAGCTGGTGAATACTGCAAGGCTCCACCGGATGTGTCCAGACAGCAGAACCATGAACTGAGCATCCCAAACACATGCTCCATTATATGTCTGGCCTGTGCGTGTGCTCATTATGGAGTTCTTGTTCAGGTGTGTGTGCATTTCTGATGGGTGTCATCAGACGTGGCTCCAGTGTGTACCCAGCATCCCCCACTAGGTGACCGTAGGGGATGTCCCCATTGGAAAATCTCTGGTACAGCTGTGTCAGATGCCGTATGTGGGAATCATCAAAGCTTCCAGAACAGCCAGCACACACATTCATTATAATGTCCTGGGCATCACATATGACCTGGCAGCTGATGGAGGGGATGCCCCTGCGGTTGATGTAGGCCCTACCCTGCTCACCAGGTGGTGCTTTGATGCGTATGTGCGTGCAGTCTATAGCACCCAATACCCCAGGGTATTCTGCTATTTGGTGGAAGAGACACATATTGCTGGTCAACACCTCACGGGTGTTAATATACATGCTCACTGGCATGTGCTGACATGGCATCCAGGAACTGGTGGAATACTCTGGATGCTTATGCCTGTGAGATCCCCATAATATCCCCAGTTGTGCTTTGGGAGGTTCCTGTGGCTGGTATACCTACGCCTACACATACCTTGGTATCCACTAGGATGGGTTCCCCTCGGTCAGTTTGGTGTGTCAGATGTGGCTGGCACAGCTCAATTACTTACTGTAGGAGGTCTCTGTCCACCCTATACTGCTCCACTATCTCCAGCTCATGTAGCCCCTGGTTGGTTACCCTGGGTCTGTACACTCTTTTCCGTCCCCTCGCTGTGGGTTGTTCGGCAGCATGCACATCCTTACCACTCTCAGCCTCTTACACATGTTGTTCTATGTTGCCTGCTGCAGCCTTCCTCATTTTGTAGGTTTGTTTGTTAAAATTTCCCTGCTTGCATACACAGGTGGTGTAGAGTGTGGGAAAAGCCAGTGTGGAAGTTGTTTGCTTAGTTTATAGTAGTGTTCATCTGCTTCTGACACATTTCACCTGCTAGATAACTAGTTCTCCTTGATTTCCTTCCTACTGCTGTTTTCCCTTTTGTTTAGGCCTGGGGCTGTGCCACGCAGACAGAGTACTCAGATGTGCACACTGTTGCTATTTCCCGGTTTAACTTCTTTTTTCTTCCTGTAATACCTGGTGCACGGCACGCACACCCACTTACACTTAGCTGTGCTAAGCTAGGAGCATACTTGAGCCAAAGGGCTCCAATCCACTTACAGTATGCCTGACACACCCACCCATGATGTCACCTACCTCCTAGTCTTGCATTCAGCTATTCATGCTCTTAGACTGTTGGGACCTGCCTCACATGCTGGGGAAAACTGGAATTCACTATCCTTCCTCTCATTTGCATAGGATTACCTGCTAATGCATAGTTACATGTGCCACACTGTGCCTCCCCCATTAACAACCACTATTCACTGGCCAGGTTGCCTTTTGCCTGCCACTGACTTGCATGGCAGAATACTGATTTTAGTTAGACTGCTTGTTTTAGGTTTATTTTCTTATTTTCCCACCGATCCCATTTGCGCAGCGCTGCCCTATGCTTAAACAGCTGTGATTGGCGGAACTACAATAAAAGTTATATTTTTTTACTTTTTGTATTGTTTCCAATCCCAATGGCCTTATACTTGTCCATTGGCATGCTTCCTCCATGATATGCAGCCTTTATTTGGCGCTGTCATGTCTCCGTTTTGGATTTTGCAGACCCGTACTCAGTTACTAACCGAGTACATTTCTGCAGGTTATGCGAGTCCTACACGGCCTGATTCCAGCTTCCTGGATAGCAGATTTACCTCATTTGCATGGTTTTCACCTGCAAATGGGGTAATTTGCATACAGGGGCTGGGAACATGCAGGACTAACTCAAGAGCGCTTGTGCACGTCAAACGAGCACGTATGTGGATCTCTCGGCCGCCTTATTGCCAACATTACCTCTTACACTAATCATGCACGCGTGCAAGCTTTTGAGAATCCAGGGGATTTATTTCATTGGAATGAAAATATTTTACAGGGACACTAACTTTATTTAAACAGATGTCTGTGCATTTCTAAACAGACATTATAAATGAAGAGGACATTAAAGATTTTTTGAAGGAATCTTTAAAATAATGTAGACTGGGGAAAAGAGAAATGTGGATGGCTGTAGTGGAAGTTTATAAAATGCTAAGCACATATATTGTATTATAAATACTGAAAAACTTAAGGGGGTCACTGAGATACAACAATCAACCAAAAATGTATTGCTGTTGTGGGGAAAGGCATTATAAAGAAATAGAGATACAAAACAGAGAAGGGGTTACATTTTTCATCTCTTTCATTGAATATTAACAACATAAAGGATATTAACAGATTTACCACATGTGGCAATAATGCAAAATCTGATATATTTGTTAAATATGATTTTAACTTTAAACAAAAACAGCAATTTAGAGAACAATGGGAAAGGGAATTGTATGAAGTATGGGAAGTGATACAAGTTTTGAAATTTCAATAATGGAATGGTTACAGCATCAGAAATAAGGATTTTGAAGGTTATTAAAGTTGCTCCAGGAAGAATTATGATAGTGGATTGTAATTTTAGAGGTAGAATGATAGGCTTGATAGTAATATTCGCATGTTTCATAGTAAAAGAAAGAAGCAAGATGTTTGAAAAATCAAACATGAGTGTTAAGACACAGTAATTATAGAAAAGTTTAACTGTAATATAAGAGAAAAGAAGACAGTAGGGGAAATAAAGCTGTGTAGACAGATTGTAAAAGATTAAAATATAGTTCATCAAATGCCAGCAGGAAGGGAAAGAAAGTTTAATTACAAAGAAAGATCATTTAAAACAAACATTTATTATTGTAGTTAATGTTTAAAGGAAGTGGAGATAGGTAATGCTACACCGTGATTCTCAAATTATAGTAGGATGCTAAAATCAATTGGCTATATGGTGTTTGGGTAGTAGGAAAATGAAATGAGAGAAAAAGGTTAAATGATTGGCAGTTGTTTATACAAGTTTAAATATTTTGAGTAAGGAAAGAAGAGGTAATTTGAGGATCATAAGGAATGAAAAGTAATATGATATTTGGACAGAACAGTGTTTTTGAAAGAGAAATATTAAGTAAGTATATGTACAAACAGCAAAATAATAGCATTTCAGTAGAAAAAGTCATCATCTTCTTTTGGCTGTTCCTGTTAGGGGTCACCACAGTGGATCACCTGTTTCCATTTCTTCCTGTCCTCTGCATCTTGCTCTGTTACACCAACCACCTGCATGTCCTCTCTCTCCACATCCATAAACCTTATCTTAGTCCTTCCTTTTTTCCTGTTACCTGGTAGCTTCATCCTTAGCATCTTTTTCCCAATATATTCAGCATCCCTCCTCAGCACATGTCCAAACCAACGTAATCTTGCCTCTCTGGCTTTGTCTCCAAACCTTCCAACCTGGGCTGACCCTCTAATATACTTATTCTTAATCCTGTCCACCCTCGTCATACCCAGTGCAAATCTTAACATCTTTAATTCTGCCACATCCAGATCTAACTCCTACCTTTTTGTCAGTGCCACTGTCTCCAACCCATATAACATAGCTGATCTCACTACCCTCTTGTAGACCTTTCCTTTCACTCTTACTGGTAAAGTAAAAAAGGAAAATTGTCAGGGATATGAAATAGCTTTAAAATAAGGGAAATTAATCAGTTTAGGAAACAGAGAAATTTATGAGATAAATAAAATTATTATAACAGCTGCATTAAACTGTTAAAATAGTTAGTGAAAAGGAACAAAGGAAGGTGATCCCTTATTAGGAAAAAACGGTTAAATATAATGAGACTATAATATGGAAAATAGATGACAATGATGGGAAGTTTAAAGAAGAAAGGGACTATGAGCATTGTAGAATATTATTTACATAAGAAGGCTAAGAAGAAAATAAAGGGAATGGGATCGTAAATATAAGTGAACAGCTGAAAGAAGAGTTGCACAGAAAAATATTGATGGAGAATTTGAAAAAAGTCTTAAATCGAAGAAGGGCAATTTGGTACCAACAAATGATAGAAAGGATTACAGATTTTATAAAGAAATGAATGAAGGAGAGAAAGGGTACTTGTTAAATGTATTTAATTAATGGCTTGATAATGGGTTGCAGGATGAGGAAATATATTTGGAAATAAATTGTTATAGAAAAGGAATTATAAAACAAAAATGTAAAATTGCTGACTTGTTACATTGGATAATATAGATTATTAACTAAATAATGCTGTTTTGCAGAGTAGATTTGAAAAAAGTTAGAAAGAAAGTGCTGGGAGGCAGAGTATATAGAGTAAAGAGGATGAAAATAAAATAAATGTTGATTTTCGTAAACAAGTGCATGGAATAAAGAAGGAATAATGATGAGCAAGTTATGTTATCTTTACTACTAAGTGATGCAGATGATTTGGTGGTAGTAGAAAGCAATAGAGTATAGGTGAATGATGCCATGAAATAACTAAATATATGGTTAAAAATAAGTAAGGAGAAAAGTGATGGATATGGGGATATAGTACAAGTAAAGCAAGTATAGTTCATCATGAAGCAAGTAGAAGTACTATGTCTAACATTTGGTGGTTAACAGGTATATAAGAAACCATGGGAAGGTTTATTACAAGAGATACAAAAATACAGAGGAAATGAAAAATGCACACTTTATCTCTTGAAAATAAAGTTTATTTAATATATTATGCTGTTTTGGGGAAGTTAAACTATTTGGAAGGAATATATATATTTCTTTATCACTCAGATTGAAATGTACTAGAGGTGTATTTTTCACTAATATGGAGACCAAGACTAAATCCCAATAAAGAGAGGAATATTCTTGAGTTTTGAGGAACAGCTCCATCATTTGCAACAAGTGTTGTGATAAAAATAGGTTGTTTACACAATGCAGAGATTTAAAATTCATACATGCTAGCTGCAGTAATGAAAAACCTCATTACTGGCTAATTTGCATGTCTCTGAATCACTGTTAACTATCACAAGTGCAGATGAATACTTTACTAAAACAGTTAAAACAGTTAACCTATTTATCACTTTAGCACAGGCACCCCACATTCACTCCCTCCACACACACACACACACACACACACACACACACACACACACACACACACACACACACACACACACACACACACAGAGCATACCTCATACCCATTCTTGGGTTGTCAGAACATCCCAATGCCCCCTTTTTTGTAGCCCTATAAATCACAGATTATTGCCGTACTATCAAACACACTCAGCTATTAATGCCAGACATTACAGGCTCATACTACATATCCTTCAGTAAATGCATGTTTGTGCAAAATCTGTTATTATAGTTACTTTCTATGTTTATAAGAGGAATAATTAAAATCCATCTCTGACTGTTTGCCCCTCTCTCATCATTAATTTTGTCTTTCTCTTGATGTCTTTCACTACAAGGTTGAGAGGTATGCTTAAATGTGCCCTGGCCATCTTCCTTGTGACTGACAAACTATTTTAGGCATTGAATAATGGCCAAGATCCTCCTTAAATGTTAATGAAATACCTGCTGCACTAAATTGAGAGTTAGTTCAGTGGGTTAATGCTGGTGTTTCTTGGGGAAAGGATACATGGTTTGAAGGAATTTTTTCCAAATCTTAGTTCTTATTTGCATTACATTCTTAGTGTCTAGTAGTGATATTCTTGGTGGGAAGGTACAGTTTGGAGTCTTTCTGGTGCCTTTAAGGCATGCTATTTATAGTATCCCCAGTGTCTAGTTCTTCCACCTAATCCACACTGTTTTTTTTTTTTTATTAAGTGCATTTAAGGCAATCTATATAGAGTTTCCTTGGTGTCTAATGGTCCCTTGAATCCACATTATAGTAAGTTACTTAAGGCACAAGATAATGTGTTCCCCATCAAACATCTTGGTGAAGTACAGAAAATGAACATTTTAAATGTAAAAATGTAAAATATGTAATATTGCTGATTTTTAAATGGTTTTAACAAATTGTAAGTATTGAAATGTATATATCAAAGACTCCTGCTCTTGCTAATTAATCTGGTGAGGGAAGATGATAGAGCACTGCTGTAGTTCCTGAGGAGTGTGGTGTTGTTCCATTTGCGGTGACTAAGTTATCAGATGGAGGTCTTTCTGAGTCTTAGCTATTAGCATTTGGGTCATCTTCTGAAGACCATTCTTTAAAAGCAGATCAACTGCTTTGTGACATGAGTGATATTGTTAGATTTGAAGACAGGAGTGTTGAACCTTTTTCAGATCCTGACTTTACTGTAGATACAGAATTTCCACATGTTTTAGACTGTTCTGTGGCTGAGCTAGATTTGCTTGTCTATGTGATCTTATTGAACTTGATGTCATGGTGTCCTAACCTACTGATATTTCTTCTACTCCTCAAACATTTGCCCAGGTAGCTAGGCAGAGAAACATCTAGATAGTTATTGGAGCCATTTTATTTTATTTTATTTATTTTTTGCATGCTAGGATGAAACTTCTTGATCAGTGGTTGTGTTCTAAGAATCTTTTGTGAAGCCCTTAGTTCATTTTCCTTCCAAATATTTCATGGGTTATCTTTGAAAGATGCATTTGCCCTTATCAATGTCTATACTGTCTTTGAGAAGATACAAAACAATTTTTCATGGTTTGCTTTTGTGTATAAGTTGTGATAGGGATTTGCACTTACACAGGAGAAAAGTGATTTAAATCCTAAATAAAAACGGTTATTAGGCAGAGGCAGACACTTGCTGAGAGTTAAACAAGTATTGTGCTGTGTTAGGTCTTTTTCACAATGTACTTGTACTGGAGAATTGTAGCAGAATGATCACCATTTTGTGAACTGAGTTCATGTGGCACATATTGACAATTAAACAAGAAAATTACACTTTAGGGATCACAAGACCAAACAAGAAAATTACACTTTATGGTCTTAAGACCAAACAAGAAAATTATGCTTTAGGGATTTCTAGACCAAACAAGAAAATTACGCTTTAGGGACTGTCAAGACCAAACAAGATTCATTAGGTATCATTATTATTTTGAAGACATATTGACAATCAGTTTTCTGTTACAGTCACTGTATTAAATAATATGCAGGACAACCTAAAACATATTTTTGTGGTGGCTCTAAGCATTTTTCTGTAAATGTAAGATTCTTTTCTGTTCTACTTATGGGCATTGTAGCCATTCTATTGATTCATTTGACAAGTGTTGTATCAGATATGGCAGTGCGGATCATTTTTGGGTTGGCTGTTATGAAAAACAAAGTTTCTCCTTAGAATAATTTGTTTTTAAGTGTGTCTGGGGAGAGAAATGATGTCAATGCTCCCTTTAAAAGTCAGATTCTGGATTTTTTTATAGTAGCGTGCCTTCACTACTGTTACCTGGTAGAGAAAGAGGTGGTGCTTGCTGACTTCCATTTTTAGGGAATTTGTTTAGAGGCTCCATCTGCTTTTTTCCCTTCTATTGATTATTTTGAGGCAGGGTTGTCACTGGTTAATGATATCGTTTTAGAGCTGAGAAACAGTTGTCAATTTCTGCGGGGAGGAGTATATTAAGGGTAAAGGTTTCTAAGGGTTTCAGTGCAGGGCAATTGAATGTAGATCTATCCCCCAGTAAGGGGAAGATAACATGACAAAACTGAAACTCTAGGCAATGAGAGATTTGAAGGTAGTATCTCCTAATGCAAGTAGACTGAAGGCCTTCATCAGGTAGTAGGAGCTGAAGAGTTATAGCAGTTATTTGTTGATGTTCTTATCTTGTAGCATACAAGGTATGAGTGTCCTGAATAATGGAGGGAATAATTTATGATTTTGGGGCTGCACTCTTGTTCTGGGATAGTTACTTTTTATTGAACCCTCACGGACAGTTTGTTATTGTAGGGTTAGGACTGTATGTGTTAATGTTATTGAGAGTTATGTTTTTTGCTACTGGTTTGCTTTTACAAGGCTAGGTTATGCCGTGCTTTGTGGAAGCTAGTGATTCTCTACAGTAGGATTTGTTGTATCATATTCCTTTGGCTGAAGCCAAAGTTAAAATATTGTGTTTTGGGAAGTTGGTGTTACCTGTATTTATTATAAGGTTGTAGCAGACTGACAGGCGAGTTTGCTGGGTTCAGGTTTTAATGAATGATATTTAGGAGGGGTTGGCTATTGGTGGGAGTTGAGCAAAAGGGTAGTGATGTGTATGTGGAGAAAATGTAGTCATGAGGATTGGTCAAACTGTTGTCTGTCTGTTAACATAGTTTTATGCTGGCCACAAGTTGTTGGCTATTGCCAGCCCCATTTAAACACAGTAAAAAAGCCCTGACTGTGATCCAGGTGTCCTGAGTTTTTTAACACCTTTACTGAATTATCACTTGTGACATAGGCACATTTACATTTATATAAAAGCCATCAAACTGTATTAACAAGTTAAAATTAACAAACATTATGCTTCAGATAGATTGCTATATATATCATATAACCTAAACAGCATTAGATAAATCATTCAATTCCTGCCTGTTTTTTAAACAAGAATCATCTTTATTAAACCCTCACTTACAACATAAGCAACCATACATTTATATAAATGAAAACAAACCACAGTGACACAATCTTATTTGCAAGCATTTTACATCACAAACCATACTGACATAGGGTTACCACCTGTCCCTCTTTGTGAGGGACAGTCCCACTTTGGGCAGTTGTGTCCTGCAAAAAAAAAATAATAAATAAATAAAAAATGGCAAATGTCCTGAGATTTTAAAACAAAATATATTTCTTAAATTTTCTAAAATAGTTTCATAAAACAGTTATTTTGCATCTGAAACACATAAATATTATAAGAAACAGCATAATCAACATAAATGCTATAAAAATAAGCTTTTATCTGGGCAAAAAAGTGAAGTTCTGTCCCTTTTACTGGCCATGGGTATGATTTGTCTTGCAAAATCTCACGTTTCTACAAAAAAAGTCCCACTTTGGGCATGTGAAAAGTTGGCACAGTCCTATCTGCAAACATTATAGATCACTTATAATCTACCCAATCATCTTCAGTCAAACATTCCATAGCTCATTTAAGTCCTGTCTTCTATTAATCTTCATTTCTCCTCTGTATGTATTGTTCCCACAATTTCCATTTTTCCTATGTAGTTTGCTCCTACCTTTTTCGAAAGATCTCAGTTCCAGTTGTTTTATATCTGTTAGTATAGTCACTACTTCTAATATAATTGGTTTACATTTTGATTTCCATTTTCTAGCAATTGCTTTTTTGGCAGCCATCATAATTAGGGACAGCAAGGCCTTACCATGTCTAGGCAATTCTAATTCTGTATCATAGCTCAGAAAAAGCATCTCCCTCATCACCCCAATCTGCCCACCCAGCATCTCTGACAGTGAATCCCGCAGGGAGTCCTTAAAGTCCACCAAGTCAACAGCTGAGGTATCTGTGAGACCTAATGTGGGGTGGGAAAGGAATGACAGATCTTAAAGCTGTTCACCTCTTACTGGGGGGATACAGAGGGTGTGTGTGCATGTCCAAGCATACAGTGCACAGATGCATCTCCAGTGGGAACCAGGGAGCACATAAATGTGCTATCTAAAAGGGAAAGTGGCACAAGGCAATGATTTGATAACATGTGAAGGCATGGATATCAATCTCAAGACCTTTTGCATTCCAACCTGTTGGACACTACAGATATGCAGGAGATGATAGGGTTAAAAAATAACAACAAATGGCTGACTGACTGAAGTTCCTGTAACTGTTTTTTACCCACTGGGTTGTAGGGAGCTGCTAGACAATGGAAAACTGAATGATTAGTATGCAGCAGGTAGAAAAAAATGTTTTTGCACCCTTCAAAGAAAATTGCCAGAGGATAACATTTTAACTAAAGGAAATAGTTTGGTGGATATTTCGGGATTGTTAAAGTTGTTTGTTCATGGTTCTTTACTTCATGCCTTGGGTTAGTAATGGTTTGGTTCATCTTTTATAGAGTTGAATTAAGACCCCTAGATGTATTTATGGGTAGCACAATGATGCAGTGAGTAGCATTGTCACTTCACATCAAGAAGTTTTTTGTTTCTCTTCTCAGCTGGGGTGTTTTTTGTGCAGAGTCTGCATGCCCGTCATGAAGATTTTCTTCTGCGCATTTTGCATTCCTCCCTAAATTTCAATGACATGCAGTAACTGGAGTGGTGACTAAAGATGGTGTGTGTGTGTGTGTTTGTGTGTGTGTGTGTGTGTGTGTGTGTGTGTGTGTGTGTGTGTGTGTGTGTGTGTGTGTGTGTGTATGCTTGTGAGCATGTCCAGCATGTGTCTGATACAGAAGGAAAAACAGGCAGCCTACTTCTGTTCTTCACTTGCCCAGTAAACTCCTGAGATGGTATTGATTGTTTATGAAGTTTATTTAGGAGTCAGCTGAGACTTTACAGCACTGGATATATGGACACTTATGGCTGAGGCCCATTGCTAATAGTACTTAGGACATCCACTGCAAATGTGCACAAGTATGAAGCAATGCTGCTCACACAACCTTGTTAGATTTGTGTGTTAGTTGAGTTATTTTAAAGTATTTCTTTATTTAGAGGACTGACTATAATGATATCTTTTGCTGGTGATCTGATTTTGTGTTTCCAGTGCAAGGCGATGCGACAACTGTCATCAAATATTTGGGTCATTTCTTATGCTGTTGTGTGGTGCAAGTTAACAGGAGTATCAGTTCTGGATGAGGAAGCTATCTTCTATTTAAGGCATTGCTTTTTCTAATTCTGAATTTTCTGCGCTTGGTATGCAACTTGGTATGTGGCCCTACAATATTTGGAATTGATACTACAGTCTGTGAGGGAAATAATGACGTTTTAAAACTTGCTTCTTATGACACATGAGAAGAAAATCTTTTTTGATTTAAGTCTTATTTGTTGGGTGGGTTCTGATGTATCTGTTTATGCATTTATTTATGTATTTATTTATTTATTGATGTAAGTATGCATGTACCTCTTTATGTATACATTTAATAGCTCATAGGTTGAAAACAACCTTATTCAGTGTGTGTGTGGGGGGGGGGTTCTGTTGTTTGGTGAAAGAGGTTGTACCAGTAAAATATTGTTTCCCTTGATCTAAGAAAATGATGAGTTGGATATGATTTTGATAATTCTTTTTTACTTCTGTTATTTTCAAACTTTGAACAAATCCATGGTAGGAGTTCAAACATTTATTGATCACCCTATTAAAATGCATTATGGACACTAGTGGCAGGGTTAGTAGAAGGGACCGAAGATACAGTTTAAATGTTATTCAAAAAAGGCTTTAGCATACATTGAGAAAATAGGAAACAATATCAAAACTGCTCCCCCTCTCAGGCATCAGTGGTATTCTGGGAGTTTTGGCCGAAAAGGTTTTTGTTCTGGTAGGGGAAACTGATTCCTTCTGGGATGCTGCAATGTGTGTGCCAGTGGATGGTAACCTCTCATAACTATATTTTGCAACTTTAACTGCTCCACTATAAACTGGATATCATACATAACCCCAAACATTCAGGCCCAGAGAATCTTTGACTTTGTAAACACAAACACCCTGGACCAGACAGCTCACACACCCACTAGGGGTGCACTCCTCCCCATCCATGTAATGTCGTCTCTGGTAAGGCAGAACCGTAAAGCTGTTCCTTTGAAATAAAAATAGAACCTGTGACCTCAGCTAACCCTATAGCAGTTAGGAACTGCAGTAAGACAAACTTCCCATTATTAACTGATAACCTTGAAAAATTACTAGCCCCACAAACCCTGAGAACACAGCTGACTATGCAGAATTGCTCATAGAAGCCCTGCACAATCATGTTAATAGATGCATAGAGACAGCTGTACCTACCAAGAATAAGCTCAGAACAAACACAAAAAACAAGCCACTATGGTGGAATCCCAACATCAATAGGTTATACAGCAAAAGGAAGAAAGTCATGGCAACAGTTAGGAAATGCAATGCCCAGCAGGATAAGAACTCTCTCATCAATGTAAGCAAACAACTCAGAGGATAAATTAAGTCTATTGAAGTAAAGTTTGGGATAAAAATGGCCTCCCTGACCAAGGACAACAATAAGGTTTTCTTTAGCAATGTCCTCAACCTCAAAGGCAGTACACAGTGATGTGCAGAACTAATTGTAAATTGAGCCACCTACATGGTGCTGGAAGGTATAACAAATCTACTGGCTAATAAATTCATTTCCAGTTTTACCCTGACCTCTCCCTTCCCAGCCACCCTCTCAAAAAATACTATTGAACATAACATCTCCCAAACCATCACTAGAGAGTAGGTACTAAATGCACTCTCCAGATCTAAGAATACCACATAGATGTGTCCCAATAATATCCAAAAATGTCTATTGCAGTAGGACTCCTGACATGCAAATCAGTTGTCCTACCTGCATATACCCTAAATGTCTTGAAACATGACCTGTCAGAACCACTGAATTCATTATTTAGCCATAGCTCCATTCAAGCTTCATGACAAACAAATTGAGAACTTCAATAGCTATTTATCTACGCAAGGACTGGTATTTTATGGACCCCAGTAGCTACAGATTCATTAGTTTGACTAGTCTCATATGCAAAGCCATGGAAAGTATTATCATGGAAATGATTAATAATCACATATGAAACTTTCAGACGCTGGAAACAACCTATTTTTTTTTTTCAAGGGAAGACCATGCATACTCAACATGGCGGACTTCTTCGAGAAGGTCACCAAGGTGATGGATGAGGGTAAAATGGTGCATACTGCCTAACTTGACCTGGCCAAGGCATTTGATACAACACCCCATTTGGCCATTGTAAACAAACTCATGGAATTCAACATAAACCCTTATGTTTCATGCTGGATAGCCAGCTGGCATTCAGATAGGAGCCATGAAGTTAGGATGGAAAGTTTACCTCCACAAAGTGATCACTCACTAGTGCAGTCCCTTAGGGCTCTGGGCTGGGTCTGCTCCTTTTTGATGTCTACTTCTCAGAGGTCAAGGCCAACTTGGGCCTTTGGCAGACAAGTTTGTAGATGATTACAAACTAATAGCATTCATAGAATCCCCCAACCTAATAATATCCTCCAGGAAGGGCTATCACAGAAAAATAACTGGGGTCAAAGCAATGGTTAAAAACTCAGTGCTAAGAAATGCATAATAATACCCTTTGGGAAGTCAGCTACCAAGAAAACTACCTCACTGATAACATTCCCTAAGAGTAAACCCAGTAGTCAGGGATTTGGAGATGTATGCAGACCTGTCTTTCAAGCAATATGTGTCTAGGGTAGTAAGGAAATCATTGTAGTTGCTCAACTTATAAGCAAAAGTATGGCATCTAGGTCCAAGGATGTCATTGTTCCACTTATTCAGCTCTCATAACACCCATCACTGAGTACAGCTTTCCATTCAGTATGCAGCTGACCAGGCTCAAGTAACAACTGGAACATCCACAGAGGTTTCTCATAAAAAGAATACAGGGACCAAACATATGTGGATCACCTCAAAGCTCTATCCCTATACTTTGTCCACTACAGACTATTGAGGGGCATTCTATGCCTGGTGTAAAAGACATCCTTGAATCCCACTCTGACAAGCATTTTGGGGGTCTATATCATAATCGCGAAACCTCACATGCACGAATATGGAAATGTCAACACATATTGAGCGAACCGCGAAAACACAGAATGGCCTGAACCGCGAAATTCAAAATGTCGAATCGGCATATTTGGCCAACCCCACCACCTGCTACATACTACCTACCCAAACAAAATAAATAATCCACATACATACACTTAACAAAACCCTACTTCTAACCCTAAACTAAAGCTCACATATATTACTATGTATGCACTTATCTTAACCCGCACCCTAACCCTAAGGTCCGTAACTATTGTACACTTACCTTAAGGAGCTATACCAGAAAAGGGCCAACTATGATGATTTGACATTTCGAATTTCACGCTTCAGGACATTCGGTGTTTTTGCTGTTTGCTCAGTAAGTGTCGAAGTTTCCATATTCGCGCAATTGTGGTTCCGCGGTTGAAATAGGTAACCGCATTTTGGATATACTCAAAACAAATATCATCAGGGTTACCCAGTTTGAGGATGTAACCCTTGCTTGTCACATAAACGGGGCATGTTGGAAATACAGGTATGTGTCTCAGAGAATACTCCTTCTCTGGAACAGTCATCCCATCCATGTGAAACATAGTTCACCCCTAACCTTATTCAAGTGTAAGCTGGACCAATGGATGGGAAGAAATTTACCAGTGATCTGGCTCTCATGTCTCTAATGGACAGAGGCAGCCTGTAAATGGTTAATCATCCATGCCCTAACTTACATATACCCCTTAAAATAACCTCTAGACCACCAAAACTTGCCGGATACATTTGGGAAGCAAGGATAGGTTTAAAAAAATTCCCTTGTAATTGTCAACCATGTATACTCCTATGAACATAAAGTATGTACTTGGTATTCATTGCTTAAGAATCTTCCTATTAAGCAGTTAATGTTTTACAGAGTTAATTGAAAAACAATAAGCACTGGGCAGCCACGGTGGTGCAGTGGTTAGCATTACCACCTTACAACAAGAGGTTCTCTGGTTCGATCCTCAGCTGGGGTGCCTTCTGCGTGGAGTCTGCATGTCCTCCCTGTGGTCACATGTGTTTGCTCTGGTTTCATCCCAAGGACATGCTGTAGGTGGATTGGACACTCTAAAATGGCCCTAGGTGTGAGTGTGTGTGTGTGTGTGTGTGTGTGTGTGTGTGTGTGTGTGTGTGTGTGTGTGTGTGTGTGTGTGTGTGTGTGTGTGTGTGTGTGTGTGTGTGTGTGCCTTCTGTGGCAGGTTGGTCACTAGGCTGGAAATTCGGCACTGTAAAACTTGACTGCCAATCATGAGCAGACAGGTGATCTGCTGTGGTGACCCCTAACTGGGAAAAGCCAGAAGAAGAATTGCAAAACAATAAGCATGTTTTTAATGAATGAGTAAATGTCATAGCCTTTGCTACAGATTGATGTTGGACACTTTACAGGGTCTTTTAATATCCCATCCCTTTTCTGATGTCCAGGGGACAGAGATATGCTCCCATCTATAGAGTACTCTATGGTTGTTTATTCGATTGAAAACATAGATCACTTTGTGGACCTTTGTATGGCATGGTAAACACTGGGATATATTTGCTTATGT
>NC_056745.1:1088749244-1088754244 GCF_019279795.1 Protopterus annectens
TTATATATTTTGATGGCTCTGAGTCTTCACTTTATACAAGGAGTTGGATATAAATCTCAGAAGACAGGTTGTCAGTTTTCCCTTAGGCACAGTGTATAGTCTGGGGTAGAAGTTGTTATTTAAGAGGTTACATATCATAGATGGAAACACTGAGCTTGGATAAAAGAAGAACTGATATTCTAAATACAGCTTACAGTGATGTGCTTTGTGGGAGGCCAGAAGGATAAATTTGGCATTTTTTAATAGATTATGGATAGAACGTCTTGAGGTGATCATGGTGGTGCAGTGGTTATTGTTATCACCTTACAACAAGAGGTTCTCTTGTTCAGTTCTTGGTTGAGGTGCCTTCTGTGCTGAGTCTGCATGTCTTCTCTGTGGTTGCATGGGTTTCCTCTGGGTGCTCCAGTTTCATCTCACATTTTAAAAACAAGCAGTAGGTAGACTGGACACTGTAAATTGGCAATAGGTGTGAGTGAGGGGTACGGATGAACTACCATAGCAGGGCTACTTATCTGGTGGTGTAAACCTTGGTGCAAGATGATTGTCCCTGTTTGAAGAGACACCCTGATCCATGTGAAAAAAGGGGTTGAGGGTGGATAGAATGTTTTGAAGATGCAGCTCAACAGCAAGGGCAGAATAGTCCAAATTAGGTAACACTACTTTAGGCATTAGAAGGATGGTTCTGGAAAAGTTTATGTCTAGGAGTCTTGCTGAGAACTGTGAGTTGACAGAGGTGAAATCCTCACTGAGTAATTTTTGAGTGCAGTAATTGAATGATTGTATCTCAGTAGACCAAAATCATCTATATATAAATCTATTATTGATAGAGAAAAGAGAAGCAGTCCTTGGTCATGTCCATGGGGAACATTCTTTAGAAGGGAAAGAGTATGAGAAAGCGTAGTGTCTTATCAATACCACAAATGTGAATTTTCAAATCTCACTGTTAATACAGTTGTTTGATTGTTTTTCTAATTATATCATTGAGGTTCAGCAGTAATTATATGCTCAGCGACAGTTGTGAAGGCCTTTGTAAGGTATAGTAGGCAGTTAACAATATTGTGGTAAACTGTGGCAGTAAAAATTATTGTGGCAGTGATGGTGACATGGTCTGAGCAGAAACCATACTAGTTGTTAGAGTGAAAAAGAAAAATTAACTGAGGTGATGTTTCACTTGTGTTGTGAATGCAGTTTCTAAGAGACTGGAGAGTGGTGAGAGAAAAGAAAAGTGATGAAAATAATTAAAGAAGGAAACAGAATTGTATTTAAGACCTGAGGTTACCTCAGACGCTTTCCAACGTGAAGCAATTGTTACAATACTTACTGAAGTGCTGAAGATGTCTGTAGTGTGACTGTCTTTTAAAAATGCATGGATGAAGGATAACAGTCCCTGAACTAACATAATTTCAAAGGCTAAGTAATGGGTGATTTATTTCTTTTTAGGTGAAATGTCCGATGTTTGGTGCTGAGGAGGAAACAGATGGGAATGTAAAAGTTTTACTGGACCTGTGAGTGGATACAGGGCACACTATAGGGCTGACAGATTTGGAAAATAGTAACCCAATATCTTGGCTATCATAGTAAGCTGCATTTAAGGTCTATATTATGTGAGTGAATGCTTAGCTTGTTGAACACCTAAATGTCGACAGCTAAAAAGCGAAAGCATAAAACTGCGAATGGCCACTTCTGTGATTTTTTTCTCAGGGAAAAAATTTGCTTGGCCGTTAGCAGGAATTTGCCCTTTTTCCAAATGTAGAGAGATCTCAGAGTTGGTATATTTAGTTAGGGGGGGTGAAGCCCCCCCCCCCACTTAATTAGAGTTTAAGGTTTGTGCAAGTTTCCGACAGCCAAGCAAATTTTTTCCCTAAGAAAAAATTTGTGGCATTGGCCATTTGCAATTTTATGGTTTTGATGTTTACCTCTTCGACAAGCTAAACATTTGATTTTGTAATATAGACCCTGCATTTAAGAAATGAGGTAAGCTGCATTTAAGAAGTGAACAATCAGTGAGGGAATAACGGGGTTTTTTTGTAATTTGATTTTGTAGCAGAATTTCAAAGGCTTGCAAAGGTGCTTGTTTAGATTTCCATTAGCTGGATTTGAGTTTGCTGGATAGGTGTTTACATTTAAGTACAGAGCATTCATTGAGAGATGCATTGGACCCAAACATCAGTACTGTGTTTTTTCTCAAAACTAATGTCAACAAGTCAGTCTGCTTGAGTGCCTGTTTTTTCAGCTGCAGATGGAAGCTTATTGATTCTGAGACTCAAAGAATGACCTTGATACTGTCACACTTGAAAAATAACTCCATTGTGATACATTGGTGTAGTTAGATTTAGAAACAGCAAGATGAAGTCTGATGCTGTAAGATTTTGCTGATAACTCTAACATTGGGGAGTGCCAATAAAACTTTGAACTTTGATCCAGCAAATTTTTTTAGGCTTACATGCATACATATCACTTAGGATTTAGTCCATCACATCATAAACAGACTCATTTGGTACCAACTCAAGAACCATCATCAAATTGTGTGCAACTCATCAATCTTAATGAAAATCTGTGAGTCATAGCCAAGAAGGATACCAACTTGGTCATTTACATTTACCAACAAGTAGAAAAGCACCTTTAAAAACATTTTTATAAGGGAATTGTGTCCCCCACACCCTCTGTAGTATGAATTCTAAGATCCTCCAGTCATACAGAGAGGGAAGGGAGACATACCAAGGAATTCATTAAAGAGCCTAGTGTATGACAGGCTGTGCCACCACAATGAGGTAATCTACACTTCAAAGATATGTTAGCCATGATGGGGTAAGACCTCATTATCAGCTAATTTGCAAGACTCTGAATCATAGCTGCTATCACTAATTGCAGATCATTGCTGATATGCACTTTGGGGTAGTAAACTGCTGCATGTGTAGACATTGGTATTCCCTCCAGTCACTCTCATACACACACAAGTACACATTAAAATGCACACACACGCACGCACACACACACACACACACACACACACACACACACACACACACACACACACACACACACACACACACAAACACACACACACACACACACACACACACACACACAGGCACATCACATTCTCCGTACCTGCTTCCCTGACTTGTCTTCTCTCCCGTGGTCCTCCTTACCTCTGATCACCATAATAGTTATGTGCTCTTATGGCACATGTGTAGAATCCCTTGTGTCTAGTGATTCCAATCACTCCCAGTCCCCATAATGATGTCCATACAGTTAGGGCACTTAAACCTTTTTGAGATATCTCTGGTGTCTAGTCATCCTCTCCCCAGCACCAGTCTCTTTACTGATGCTGGTGCCATGAAGGCCCTTAAGTTAAATTTATACCTTATGGCTAGTGTTTCCCCCACCAATCTCTGCACTGATGTTGGTACTGTGAAGGTACTTATGTTAAATGTATGCCTAATGACTAGTGTTTCTCCCCACCCCTCAATCTCTGTACTGATGCCAGTGCCATGGAGACACTTAAGTTAAATGTATCTCTGGTGGCTAGTGTTTCCACCTACTGTTCAGTACCCATTACCAGTGTCATTAAGGCACTTCAAGGATATCTGGCACAGTTAAATGTGGGGCATGTACATGGTGTCAGAAAATAGAAGAAACTGACAATATTGAAGTAAGACAGGTGTGTTATCAAATTAATGGGAAATATAATTGTAATTCTAAGGCATTTGTTTATTTCACTGGCTGTGTCCCTCTGTAAAGCATTTTATATTGAAAAAACAGAGAGAAAATTCAGCCGAAGGATTTATGAACATGAATATGCCATAAAAAAGCATAATGTAAATAATGCCCTACCTAAACATGTTAATGAAAATCCTGAACATAAATTTACTTTTACAGTAATAGATCATGTTATTATGAATGATAAAACACCATGGGGCTTACTGTTAAAAATAAAATAATTAAAATGGCAAATTAGGCTGCAAGTGGATAGTTAACCCGGAATAAATGAATGCACTTCCATTACACCAATTTTAAAATTGAAAGCTTTAAAAAGAAAACAGTTGGAGTATAAAAAGTAACAAAAATTAATGAATTTAACATACATAGTGCCCAATGTGAAAATTGGATGTAACCAGTCTTTAAGGGTAATATATATATAAATGCAAAAAGCCGCAGTGGTAGCATTGTCGCCTCACAGCAAGAGGTTCTCCTGTTTGATTCTCAGCTGGAGCACCTTCTGTGTGGAGTATGCATGTCCTCCCCGTGGTCAAGTGGCATTCGAAAGACATATTTAGAATGGGCGTGCCTTCATTGAAGGTTGGGTTTTGAGCTGGCACCACGGCACTATAAAAATCTACTGCCAATCATTAGCAGACCAGAGTTCCGCTGTGGTGATCCCTGACTGGGAAAAGCTAAAAGAAGTATAATATATATGTAAATACAAAGAGAATACGTATGTGATTATATATTAATTATGAATATTGTTCTCAAGGTTGTATATAAATACATGATGTAAAAGGTAGAGGTGGTATGTATTTAATTTTCAGCTTTATTTTTATTTCCAATTTTAATTTTAAACTTTAAACGTGAATTTTAAATGTATTTTTGAGTTTTAGATTTGAATTTAGATTAACCAATGGGAATGAACGATTGAGTATTTAAGGAAGTGATGTGTTTTTATAAGATGCTAATAAATCCAAAAAGGCAGTCTGGAAGTCCGTGAAAAACAGTTTATTAAATCCAGTACACTCTTAAGCGCTTTTCGTACGTACTATGTATGAACTTCTTCGGAGAATCCATTAATTCAAAACACACCCTTAATATAGGTTTTACAGGTCAGCTGATGTTAAGCTGATTTAATACATTTAAAAGAACAGCATCGATTTTGGCTTTACTTGTTTTTTGCAATTATTGTAAAAGACTATATGCCTTATATTAAAAGCTGAATTGATATTATTGTTACTTCGAAACATCACATAAATATCCAAATGCATTAAAAGTTTTAAAAATTAAAC
>NC_056745.1:1088759244-1088781744 GCF_019279795.1 Protopterus annectens
CTGCTAAACATTTTTCTGTAAGTATTGTTCCCAGAATTTCCATGTTTTCTATGTAATTTGCACATATCTTTTTCTAAAGATCCCACTTCCTGTTCTTTTATCTATTACAATATTCACTACTTCAAATACATTTGGTTTAGACTTTGATTCCCATTTTTTAGTAATTCCTTCTTTGGCAGCCACTATAATTAAACTTAACAAGTCCTTACTATCTCGAGACAATTCAGATCCTGCATCCCTGCTCAAAAATTAATTTCCTTATTAACACTCATTTGCTCACCCAGAAGTCATGCCAACAGTAGTCTGTAGAGCATTTTAAAATTCTACCAAGTCAATACACTCCAAAAACATATGCTCCCAGGTATCTCTATCTTTACTCTTATATCTCCAACATTTGCAATCTACCTCAGGAACAATTCTTTGGAGTCTGCTTGAAGTATAACAGTACCCATGCAAACACTTTCAAGCACAAATCCTAAATCTTCTAGGCTATGTTGCATATTTGAGACACATACATGTGTCCTTGTATTGCTGCTTTGTAAATTACTTATCTAATCTCTCTTCTCAATATTTTCTGACGTCCTCTGATTGATTCCTATAGTCATTGTGTAATATTTTATATGCCTTACTAATTATCCCTGTTGTTAACAGCAGCTTATGCTCAAGATTCAACTTAAAACTCAACCAGTGCAGGTTTTTCACTTAGGGTTCCTTTATCCCTTTCTCTTTGTGTATACTCTGGTATCACTATCTGATAGAGAAAGCAGTCTCTAGCCTGCAGTCCAAAAGTCTTCTTAGCTTCTTCTCTTTCTATCATCTTTCCCTCTCTAATTATTTGTTCCTGATTCTTGGTTCCTTTGAAAACTTCCTCCACTAAATTCTAGCCCCATCTTGCCTATTCTCTGTACCCTTAATTGCAGTCATCCATATCAACATACTCTCCTTTCTACGTTCCCATGTTGGCTTAGTTGTTAGTCCACTTTTTGTTATTTTATGAATATGATATTCTGTATGACAGTTGTTATTCTCCTTAAGGATCTATTTGAAATCCCTCTGTCTCCTCCATTCTTGAATCCCCCACTTCATCATAATTCCTTTCCACTTTGAATTGTAGCTTTCTGCTTGTATTATTTATACGATCCTTAACTGTGTAGCTCCAAAATATCCCTTAATATCAGATAAACCTAAATCACCTTTTTCTACTGGAAGCACCAGCTAATCCCACATGACCCTTGCCCTCTTCTCCTCACAGATAAAAGCATTCAACCCTTTATTAATTAGCATCTACAACTTCTCTTCTGGTTGATAAAAATATGCCTGACCTGTGTATATAAAAAAGGACTAAAAACATTTTGCTGCTTATGTCTTGCTATCCATATCGACAGGCAAGAGCCTCCAGTTTCTCAGTTTTTATATTATCTTTTCTTTAGTCTCGTCCCACTTTGCAGCCTTAATAAATCCTTTTCAATCCATACTCCTGAATACTTAATTTTATCATGCCCCCATAAATCTGGGTATTGCTGAACCAATTCATGTCTGGGTACATAGTTTATAGGTATTGCTTTTGTTTTATCTACATTAATTTTATAATCCCAAAAAAATCTTGAAACCATCTCAGAATGTTCCACAGCACTAAGATGTCCTTTTCTGTTTTTATCAGGTACAAACTAATATTTTCTGCAAATGAATCCAACTTTTCTTGATTACACACTAATTATATCCTTGAATTTCTAAGTCCCATATTTTCCTTGCCAATGGTACTAAATATAATGCAGAAAGAGGACACAACTGCTTGGTTCCTCTGTTAAAACACAAGTTATCAGAGAGGAGCCCTCCTACTTCGATTTTTGCCTCCTGTACTTCATATATCCTCCTAATTAACCTTATTATTATGTCAATTAATGCAAATGTTTTCATTGCTCTACTCATATAATCCCAGCTTACTCTGTCAGATACTTTCTCTGCATCAAGACCCACCAACATCAGTGATGTTTTCTTACATTTTGCTTCCCTCTAGATCATTATTGTTAATTTAATACTGTCATTTAATACTGTTAAATGTTTATCTCCCCTCCACAAAATCACATTGATCCATATCTATCAATTTTGGCAACACCTTTGCCATTCTTTTAGCCATTATAGACATAAACACTTTATAATCATGATTAAAAACTGAAATTGGCCTATATGAACCTGGATCTGATGTGTATTTACTGTCTTTAGGTATTACAGCCACCACAGCTTTTTTCTTCTAAGATATTAATGCTTCTTCTCCTTTTAAAATATTGTTAAAACCGTCAAACTCTTTATCACTTTCTTCCCTCCTAGCATCCAAACTTCCACCAGAATACCATCTATCAATGGAGACTTTCCTGCAGTTATAAACTTTTTATCTCATTTCCTCCTATCTCCTCCTATCTAAACTGCTAATTTTTGGGCCTCATCTACCCTTAATCTTGGCATATTCAAGTCTTCCATAAATATTTCCATCTGTGCTTTTTATTGATTTCCCTAATTATCATGAATTACCAAAATATCTCCAATACCGCTACAGGGTTTCTGGTTATTTTTCTTATCAGAGGTTGCCTAAGTTTGACAATGACCCTTTCTGGTTTCTGTTGCATTAGTTGTTGTGCTAAAGGTTTTTATGCTGTGGCATCAAAAACAGCTGCTACCAGCAATCTTTCTAAACTCACGTGTTTTATCCAGGTACTCACTCATTTTCTGTTTAGCACTGTGAAGTTGCACCTGTTGTTCTGTGAGATTCCCCTTATTCTGCTATACTTTAACCTCAGACCTTCTAAATAATTCTTGTGACTTCTTAACCATATCTATTTTTCTTGGATTTATACCTTATTTTTAAACTACTCTTTCATTTCATCCCACTTACTAGATATATGACTTCTGGAGTACTTTCTATCTTCCCTAATAACTCCTAAATAGTCTCCACTACCCATTCCTTAAATTCTTCTCTTTTTAACAGATAGGTAGGGAAGTGCCAGGGTTTCATTTTTACTTTATTACCCTACATTTTTATCTTAGTTATTATTGGCACATGATCTGAAATAATTATTGGATGTGTGTCAAAGCTCTCAATTAAATGCACATGTTCCTATTCATCATAATTTTCCTGTAGTCTAGCCCAGTTATTGTGCCTTAGGAGATAGGTTCATAGGAGGTTACTAGGCTAATGACCCAAGGGCCTTTACAAGCCTAGCTTTGTAAAAACCTGAGTACACTTATTGTCCATAGTTAAATGGTCATTGTTAACACAGCAATTCTATAATCAGCACTGACTGCCCCTGTCCATGAGAGACATGGTTGCAACTCCCAGGATGAATTTATGGTCACCCATTCAGTTGTCAAGGTTACACTTAAATAGGGTCATTGAGGAGCTCTGCTTCACATTGAGTGACAGCTTATTCCAGAGGAGTTGCAATCTCCGGGAGATATATCTGTCTCTCCAGGATGTTCTGTTAATGTCACAGACTAGGTTGAGATCCCTGGAGTGAGTTACTCTTGTCCCATTTGAGTTGAGCACATGCCACATTTCCATTAGGGCAGGGTCAGAGATTGCTCTGTAGGCCAGGCACAGGTCACCTCTCAGCAGCCTGTATGATACAGAGTACAGTGACAGGGCTTTCAGTCTTTCCATGTAGATCATGTTTTGGAGGCTCTGAATTCTCTTGGTTAGAAACCTTTGTGGTCTTTCCAGTTGCTGCAGATGTCTGGTGAGGTACATGCAGAAGAGAGAATTGTACTCAATTAGTGGTCTGATAAGGGTTGAGTACAGTGGAGTTATAACATCCCTAGTCTTGGATGCAATGCTGTTATTTATGAGATGTGCAATGTGGAAGGCTTTTCTTATCACTATGGACACATGGTGATTGCAGTTTAAATTGCTATCCCAAGTCTCACACCACTGAGTTTGAGCTTAGAGGGGTGGTATCTATATCATACTTAGCAGGGGCTACTTCTTTTCCAAAGGGGATAATGAAGCATTTTTTGCATTAAGTTTTATTCTGTGACTTAAACACCAATCATTTGTCTGCATCAGCCCCTTCTGTAATATGTTAACATCATTGTGGGACTCTGTAATTGCACCCACTTTGCAGTTATCTGCAGAGTAATTGCACCCACTTTGCAGTTATCTGCAGACCTGGTAATCCACAGGCCATCAACCTTCATCTGGACTTCAGAGAAACAGGCTCCAAACAACAGAGGGCCCAGCATGCATCCTTGTGGTATCCCACTGGTATACTCCCCAACTTTGACTGTGCATTCTGTCAGTGAGCCAGTTGGCTACGCATTTAGTAATGCAAGGGTTAATCCCCAGCTGGGAGAGTTTCTCAA
Organism: Protopterus annectens; assembly: GCF_019279795.1. NCBI lineage: Eukaryota > Metazoa > Chordata > Ceratodontiformes > Protopteridae > Protopterus > Protopterus annectens. The sequence goes on from NC_056745.1 coordinate 1,088,763,598, forward strand.
TGATACCTGAGTGGGGGATTGTGTCAAAGGTCTTGGCTAAATTGAGATAGGCAGTATGTACTGATTTTCCCTTATCCAGGGCTTTGGTGACATTCTCAAAGATGCCCACCAGAGTCATTAAGCAAGATCTACCCTTGATGAATCCAAACTGGGTCACATCAAGATTTGGAAGGTTTCCTGTGCCCTTGTGGTAAGGTACATGACGACTCTTTCCCTGGCCTTGCAGATAAGGTTGGTTAGGTTTATGGGTCGATAGTTCCAAGGGTCAGCTGATGGACCCCCCTTTGTGCAAGGGGATTACTGTTGCTCTTCTCTACTCTGCCAGAACAAAGCCAGTGCTCTGGCTGTGATTAGAGAGATTTTCAAGTGGTTCATCTAGGTCTTGTTTTAGATTGTTTAGTAATCAGCCTGGGATGTTATCTGGTACCATAGAGGCCACATTTTTGGCCTTGGAGAATGTTTGTATGACCTGTCCTTTGAAGATATTTGATAGAGGTTTGGTATCAGGCGTGTTTTGGGGTATGTCTGGAGAGGACAGGGGGTAGAGTTATTGCCAAATTTGTCAGTTAGGAGATTAGAAATTTCCTTGGGTTCAGTTTGAGTGGTACCATCTACTATAAGTTTTGCACACAGCTGGGCATTCCTTTTTAGGTTTTGGATGTAGCTAAAGAACGCTTTATGATTGTCTTTAGCAACAGATGCTAATTAAGTCTCATAACTAGCCTTAATGGACTTTACAAGATATTTGATTTGCTTGTTCAAGGTGTGGCGGGTATTCTTCCTCTCTTGAGTAACTTCCCTCCTATTCTTAGATATCATTTTCTTTCTTTTGTTGTACAAATTACTCATACTTACAGTTAGGGTGGCTTGTTTTTTGGGAGGACCTGCTTTTGTTCCTTTTTGGTACAACTGAGTTAATGCTTTTGTTTAAGTGGCTATATAGGGCATTTATTTACTCATCTGCATAGGATTCATTGTTGGTTATGTCAGCAGAGGCATTGAAACTTTTTGTACCATTGCTTAGTAGGTAATAGTTTGCTTTGGAAACATTTTTCAGTTTTTTTACTCCTGTAGGTCAGGTTTGATCAAAAATGGTCTGACCTTACCAGGGGGGGTGAACACACAGGGGGTTGTGCAGTGACTCCCCCATGTTGGTGAGTACTAGGTCCAGGACTTCTGACCCTTTATGGGGGTGCATACCAACTGTTCCAGAGCAGTTGAATTAATAAAGTCTAGGAACCTCATAGTGATCGTGTTTGTCCTCATGTAAGTTGCCCAGCTGATGGAAGGATAGTTGAAATCTCCCATGATCAAGGTGTTTGGCTGTATACTGAGCGACTCTAGCAAGTCCAGGTAAGTGGTATGCTTCTCTTGGTTCATGATGGGGGACCTGTAGCTAGTGATGATGTGAAAGGGTATTTTTCCTATAGTTATTTGGACCTAGAGTAGCTCAAGAGAGTCGTACTGTATCACCAGTCTCGAGGTGTATTTGGATTTAATGAACATAGATGTACCTCCACCTTTGGTTCTTTCTCAATCGTTTTTTGGTCTGAATGTGTTAATGGCATTTTAACCTTGCACTGCTGGGGTGCTCTCAGTGGCTTTGAGACAAGTCTCAGTGACTGCACAGAATGCAGCATCTTCCAAGGTGAGGAGTGCTTTCAGGGAGTGCAGTTTACTGTTTACGGTTATAGCATTAAGCAGCATTGGAAATCAAATTCCTCTCCCCACCTATGAGTAATATTCCCTGCTGAAAACTGATTGTTAATCCCAAAATGTTCTTAAGCTCCATAATAGCAGTTTTAGGTAGAATATAAATACATTCCAGAGTAATCCTCATCCCTTGCTAATAACCCCTTACTACCACAAATCCACCATTATTATCTTTTGTTCCCTCTTCTATCAATACTGAGACCCCTCTAGCAATTAATATAAGTATTCATCTTTTCTTTTGTCTATGATATGTTTCTGAATATCCATTCTGAAATCCTTTCTTTATCAAATTCACATAATCAGTTCTTTCCAAATGTGTCTCCTGTGGCATCACTATTTACAATCTACATTTCCTAACATAATTATATAATTATATCCGTTTTGCCTCTTGATGTGAGACCATTCACATTCCAAGATAATATAGAAAGTGTTTCCATTATGATAAGAAGTCATTATCCCCATCTACTATATGTGACAGCTTCTATAAATTACTGTTTCTAAGCTTTCATGAATCCTGCTCCCACTAATGTTTGGCAAGTTGATTATTTTTACAGTTTTTTCTTGTTATCTCCATTTGAATATATGTCATAATTATTTTTGTTTAAAAGAAAACCCTCAAAAAAGCATTCTCAAGAACACTCCCATAACCTGTTAACTTAATGCAAACATACAAAACTATGTGCATTTGTAAATAATGAAGTTTACCCCTACTGAAAGGAACAATTGTTCAAAACTGACAGCTGCAAAAGCAGGCCTTATGTAACCAAAAGCTGAGTTTATCCATGCTAAGACACATTTGACTATTCCTACTTACACTGATTGGTATTTTATCTTTATTCCACTCACAGATGGGAAAAACAACTTGCATGCTTTCAGAAAACATTAACTTTTAGTCTTGAAGAATCCAATGCTTTTTTATTGCCTATAATCAACTTGTCTCCCTGTAAGTGTAAGAAAAAAAATTAACCCTCAACTGCAGGCTTCTAAAGACAACTTGAAAAATGTATTGCTAAAATAAAATATTTCATTACATTCAGGGTTCTCTTTCTTACTTGTTTCCACTTAACTCATTAACGCCTATGTGCTATGGAATATCACATATCTAGTGGCTTACAGGCATCATTGCATTGCAGAACATTTTCTGAAAAATCAACTTAAAAAACATAAGATGATTAAATGTAAATAGTTTGTGAACAATAACAGCTTTTTAAATTGTACAAAAACAATATTACCAGTAAGAAGTATTCCTGGCAATGGTGATAATGCATTCATAGTTTTTCCCATAAATGTATTTATTTATTTATTCATTCATTCATTTATTTATTTATTTTTATTGACATTTGATTGCTAGGAAAGTCCAACTGGGTAAGACCTCATTTTCAGTGGACACACAGGGAGAAAAGCTCCAAATTATTACAAAACATTTTAAAGACAATAATTTTACAATCTTTAAAATAAAACAAAAAAAAAATCTGCAGTTTAAATACAAATTAATGATAATATAAAAACACTGGTTAAGAATTATTAAACATTTTATGACAATCATTTAATATTTATAAACAATTTAGACAACTTGTAAGAGATATTAAAGGTAAGTTAGTCAAATGCAAACAGGAATTGCAATGTGAAGTGAGGGAAAAACAGCCTTACTTTCTATTTAGAGAAAAAGTCAGGGAAGAGAATTTGATAGAAGTAAGGAAACAAGTGAAGAAAGGAGAGTAAGGAGGTATAAGGAATGAAAAGGTATTTGTTCATATTTAGGAATATAGTTTATCCTGGTTTTTGAGTAAGAACAGAGCCAGAGTTTAGCTAGGAAGTCATTCAGAGTGGTTTTAAAAGATGGGAGGCAGTGTATTTACTTGATGGATACAGAGTAGGATTTTTTGGCTTAGCAACCTTGTATGAGTACAGACAATGCCCAGCAGATTTTATAACTTTGTGGACAGACAGGAGTTTTTGGTCACTGGATTGCAATAACCAAATGGGAACATAGTTATATAAAGTGATTGTTAGTGCTGGACAGGCAGATGGATGCTGGATAATTTTATAGGTGGTAAGAAGCTGTGTATATGTTAGTGAATGAGACAGTTCTAACCAATTTAGGCTTTTTAGTGCTATACAGTGGTGGGTTCTGAAAGAGGGATTTGCATATATTTAGTAGCTTTGTTATAGCATTGTTCATGTTTTAATTTTTGTAAAGCCTGGAGGTTAGTATGGATGGCAGCACCATAAAGAAGTGTGGGGAGGAATGAGAGGAATGAGTAGTGGCAAGTATAGCTTTAGTCGTGTTAGTGAGAAAGTTTCTGGCTCTATAAAGCATCCCTAGTTTTTGTTGATTTTTTTCTTATGCAATTTTGTCTATGGAGGTCGAATGTAAGCTTATCATCCATTATCACTCCTAATAATTTGCTATGAGAAGTGACTTCAATGATTATATTATCAAGAGAGAGAAGACTTTACATTTTGGTTTTCCATGAGAGAGGGATTTAGGGAAAAAATAATAGTTTGGTCTTTTTTGTGTTGAGCATGAGTTATGAGTTACAAAGCCATTTTTTAGTGGTTGTTTAAGCTTCCTGAGTAAATTTTTTGGAGGTGTACCATGTTGGCAGATGTACAAATGAGAGTGGAATCATCTGTGTATTGTATTAGGGTTGAATAAATGATATCTTATAATATATTATAATACACACAAACCCAGAATTGTATGCTGTGCTAAACTTTTACAAACAGACTGTCATATATTCAAAACTATACAACCTACACATTTATTGTTAGAACACTTTTATTAATCTGACATAAGCTTTCAGATGACAGCAATAAATTCCTTTCTGAGTGAATGTTTAGTAAGGTATTTACAGAAATACAAAATCATAGGCTTAACTATATAATTAGCTAAATAAATAACTCTGAATATTGTCAAGATGTTTAATTTACATGCAAATATCAATAGCAGCTTTCTTCAACAACATGCAAGATTTCACCTGATGCCATGCAATAGTTTTTAAGCCACTTGGTTTTTAAAGTATTAAGTACATATGGCAATGTTGTTTATTTTCATAATTACTAGCAAACAACTAACAATATCTCTAGTATAAGAATTATATAAGTGAACACTAAAAATTAATTTTTACTGTCTCCCACCATGGTATTTCACACCATAGCCCTCAATAGCACATAGGTCTGTCAGTTACACAAATATGAACACAGATATGAAAACATGAATAACAGATGACAGACAGTGATTAATTTATCTTATGCCAGACATTATAGATTAACTAACAATCTTAGTGTAATTTTGTTGATATGTTCTTGCCTTTTCTAATACTGCCTATTATTAGCTGTTAAGTCAGTTAGTTAAAGAAAACAGACCAAAAAGGTTTGGAGGCCATAAGGAGCTGTGGGTGCTAAATGGAAATATACCAAAAGGTGCTATAAGCTTGTTTGAGTTAAAACCTGTTATTAGATTGGATCCCTATTATTTTAGTGAAGGCAATGAATTGCGAATGCTGTTTAGTCGAACGTCATTACACAAAATGGAAAAATACTGAAAGCACGGAACAGTGATTTTTTTTCCTAGGGAAAAAAAATCACTGGGCCGTTTTCAGGACTTTGCCATTTCCTCCACTGTGGTGCAATCTCGGAGTTGGTATATTTAAGTGGGGGTGTGTGTTTTGACTTTTTTTTTTTTTTTTTTGTACGGATGAGCGATTTTTTCCCCTGGGAAAAAAAATTGCTAATCTGTGTGTTCAACATTTTGGCTTTTCGGGGATTGTGGGTTGATTATATAGTGTTCACAATTCATTGCATCTGTTTATATAATATAGGCCCATTAGATTAATCCAAGGGCCTTAATCCAGAAATTTACACATCTCTCACATATATTATGATTTGTGTACCTTTGCACCACATCTCGTACGTCAACAACCCAAGATTATAGACTATTAACTTAAACCTGCTTTTGTCTAGATCTTATTCTCTTGTTGCATTGTAATGCTTACATTTCTTAATGCTAAAAAAGAAGAAAGACAGAAAATAGGCCTCTGTTTACTTTATATCTTTATAACATATAACAATTTAAAATGCTTTACTATAAAACATTCAGTTTATATCATGAAAAGTGTAATAAAAATACTTTTAAGAAAAGAAAATGTTTTACTCACAGTTACCCTTTTCCTTCTTTTTCTGTTCCCCTTAGTGTCCTTCCAAGCATTAATGACATGCATGAGAGGAAATGCCTTTCAATGCTCCACAAGTTTAACAAAGTGAACAAAAGTCAATTCTTTCAACTTTTTCTTGTACTGCCATATTTCGCAAATGTGATTGATGCTTTGTAATCTCACATGTATTTACTAATTTCAGTGTTGCTGTTTTCATTCCTGTTCCTCTCCATCTCATTCTCACAACTCCAGACTCTGGTTCAGTTCCAAGGTAGTCCTGATTCTTCTATTCAACTCCTATGCTTTTCTCTGTGTCTGAAGCATTTTCCTTTGGAACATTGGAAAAGTTCAATGGCAAAGTCTCTTCATGTGTTTTATTATCAGAAGAATGAAAAGCAGAGTCTGCTACTAATTAATGGTTTACTTTTTGTTTGACAAACTTTTGTATTTCCTCCTTAGCTTGTTCTGAATCAAAAAAATACTTTGATCCTCCATAAAAAAACAATATTCTGAAAACAACTGGATATATCAATTTGACTCTCATGCCTGACTCTCAACATTCCATGATTGCTGGTATAAATTTGTTTCTCTTCTGCCTAGCATACAGTGAATAATCATTTTCTACAAACACTCTACTGCTTCCAACTTTTAACACTTTTGCCTTTTTTGCCACATATTTTTCAGGATCCACTCTTTCCGATGGTATCACTGAGTCTTTACTAATATAGGTCTTGGCTGCTTTCTCATGGCCAGGTTTGGAGCATACACATAATGTACTCTTTCAATTAACAGATCCTGCTGTGAATTGCCAGGTCAGTTGCTTATGTGTGCCTTCATAAAATTAATACCCTGTTCCATCTAGTTTCTCTGGTACAGCAGAAAATCTCAGATTTTTCCTATGTGCTCTGTCCTCTAATTCTGCCATTTTTTTAAACATATCTTCTCAAGTAGTCTTATACTCAGCCAGCCTTTCCTTCATTTTGACCTTTGATTTTTTTAGGCTTATCAGCTCATCTGAATATCTGTTTAAATCGTCTTCCATTTTTTCCAGCCTTTTGTTGTTTGAATTGATATACTCCTTCAGTGTTTCATTTACTTTAATTGTCTCTGAGTACATTTAACATATTTTTTCCTCTCGATTACTGGAAGCCATGTCTTGCACCAAAGCTGGAACATGGTCCACTTTTTGCTGAACAGCTGCATGATTCTTCCCAGTTAGACTTTTGTTTTTTCTTCACCTTTTCTAGCTGACTTTCTTTCAGGCTCTCTTAATTTCTTCTTTGCTGGCATCCCACTGCAGTGTGATCCTGGAGTTAGTATACATATATATATATATATATATATATATATATATATATATATATATATATATATATAGAGTAAGGGGGTGTGGGGGCACAGCCCCCCACATAGTTTGGTTATATATTATCTTCTGGAAAGAGTTATTCATTCAACTTGTAATTATCTATGTCTATAGTTTCCAACATTTAAAATAGGTGGGGGGCTATGCCCCCCCACACCCCCTTACTATATATACTAATTCCAGGATCACACTACAGTGGCAATAGGTCATATACCTTTCAACAAAATGAGTTTCAGTCAAATGAGTTTTCAATGAAATGAGTTTTCAGTGAATTGTGGTCAGGCAACTGATTTTCAGTGAAATGAGCTTTCAATGAAGTGTGTTTTCAGTGAAACAAAGTAGACCCATATATATATATATATATATATATATATATATATATATGAATCTACATTCATTGAGCGAAAGTATGTTTCAATGAATGTTACCTACCCAAGCTGATTACACAAAAAGCTCTTTATAATGTAAGCACAGACTACCAAATTCCTTTCCCTGTGGAAGGAACCACTTGGCCACTATGGTAATGAGCCAAAATGGACCAAACCTAAGCCCACCAAAGTGGGGGGCTGCACCCCCCTACTAAAATATACCAACTCCAAGATTGCACTAAAGGGAAGAGAGGGCACTTGCAATTTCATCCACTTAGGAAAGTATTGATGAGTAATCAAAACACTTTTGAGCCATGATAGCCATGATGGGCTCCAGGGTGAAACTTGAAAGAGCACACCTTTTTCTTGAAGTTGTCTGTGGCTGGTGTCTCCCTGTGAGTGAATGATATTCCACTGCCCAGAGTAATCACCTGGCTTGCTGTGAACTAAAAATAGCTAATATGCTTAATATACTCAATATGTGTCAGTATAATGACAAATATACATGAGAAAGAGAAAGATAAAACATTTTATGAGCTGAACAGTTATGTGGTTTTCTGAACTGAAGAAGTAAGTTTATGGTTTCCTTAAAAACAACAACTTTTATGTGGGATGCTGTAGTTCCAGAAATTTTGGAAAAGCAAATTTAAGTTTTTCAGTTGAAGTGTGTCACATGACATGAGTTTAAAATCAGTTCATAATACCCGGGATTCAATAAAGTGATCTCTCTGTGCCAGAATAGTGCAGTAGCTTCTGCACGGAATATGGCCATTGAGCAAGTCAGTAAACAAGGCTGGGGGTGTGCACAAGCCTGCTAGTACTATTCTGGCACAGACACCACTGAATAATGCTAATTACCTAAATTGCTGGTGAAAATCATGCAAATGAGGTGAGTTAGTGATTCAGTAAGCAGGCAGGCATCCATGCCAGAACAGTGTCCATTGTAGAAATGTATTAGTTTACTGACCATGTACATTTCTGGAAAAATGAAAATGGGGGCATGACAGCTCAAAGTACAGCATGTATTATAACCATTAGGCATGCCAATGTCCAAAAATATGGCCATTGGCATGGAAAAGAGTTGCAGAATTATAAAAATCAAAGTTTTTTTTTTTTTGGCCAATTTCAGCCATTTAAGCATAGCACAGCAGCACACAAATTAGATCATGCCAAAAATAACAAAAATGTGAAGCCAATTTTAAGTGATATCTGCATTTTGCCATTATAATGTATAGCATGCAGAATCAAAAGAATAACAGGTAACACTGGTTGCTAAGGAGAAAGGTTCTGCTGTAGTGGTGTAACAAGGGACTAAAGCAGTGGGGTATGTAAATGAGCAAATTTTACTGAATAGCAAAATGGGAGACCATTGTCTGCATGCACCTAACTGTGTAGGAGCTGCTGACATGAAAAGAGGATGTGTCATGCTTGGTGCAAACACATTGGAGCTCCATGGCTTCCATTTGAGTTTAGCTAAGCACAGCTAAACAAGGGTGTGTTTCTGAGGCTGTATTGACTTATTCCATGAAATGAAGAGCGTGTTCATGTCCAGGAGAGGGCTATTTCTGCTTAAAGTGTTTACTTTCGCTAAATGGGTTTGCATGATGCACACTGGGTCTTAAACAAAACAAAAAAGAAAAATAAACAGTTTACATTTGGGCAGCAGGTTTGAGTGGCACGCCGTGGGACTTAAAAGGGGCGGAAATGGGAATGGAAAGAAAAAACGGGAAATAGCAGAATAAAAGCAATCAAGTGCAAATAATATAGCTGGCAGGTGGACTGCATCATAGTCAGCCAATCATACAGGCAGCATCTGCAGCATAACAGTATAAACTATGCAAACACCTGTCAGTCTGTTTTTTCCCACAAACTCTGCGCCATTGGTGTACACACTCAGGGGAATTTTAACCAACAAAATGTTAGGAGCTGCTATCACTTTGATACATCAGTATGTGCTAAATGCTGAGGGCAGTGAGGAGGATAATGCTGAAAACCACCCCAGACTGAGGAGAAGGAGAAGAGTGCTCAGACCCAGGGTAACCTACTGGGTGCTACGTGATCTGAATATAGTAGAGCACTACAGGGTGGACAGGGACATACGTCAGCAAGTCATCGAGCTGTGCCGGCCTCACCTCAGACCCAGAGCCAATAGAGGGGAACCTATCCCAGTGGATACCAAGGTATGTGTAGCCTTAAGAATACTAGCTACAGGTACTTTCCAAAGACCTACTGGGGACATCATGAGAGTCTCACAGGCATCTGCATCCAGGGTATTCTACCAGTTCCTGGATGCCATGCTACCATATGCCGGTGAGCACATTTACTTCCCCAGCATCCACGAGGAAGACTGGCAATATGCACCTCTTCCACCATGTAGCAGACTACCTGGAGGTACTGAGTTTCATAGACTGCACACACATGCACATCAAAGCACCACTCGGTGAGCAGAGTAGGGTCTACCTAAAGCTCAAGGGCTTTCACTCCATCAACTGCCAGGTTGTGTGCAATGCCCCGGGCATTATCATTAATCTGTGTGCTGGCAGCCCTGGAAGCTATCACAACTACAACATCTGGCATTCATCACAGCTGTATCAGGGATTTGACAGGGGAGACATCCTGTATGGCCATCTGGTGGGGGATGCTGGCTATGCACTGGAGCTGTGGATGATGACACCCATCAGAAACCCATCACATTCCCACTCAAGAATGCCATAATGAGGCACACACACAAACCAGGATCATTATAGAGTGTGTGCTTGAGATGCTCAAGGCATGGTTCTGCTGCCTTGACATATCTGCCGGAGCTTTGCAGTACTCTCCAGCCACATGTGCACATATGTTCATAGTATGTGCCATGCTACACAATATGATCCTGTGGAAATAGCTGCAGCAGGAACAGCATGGGGAAAGGCCACACAGCCCCCCACCATTGCCAAGATCCCCACAGGTGCAGAGGGACTCAGAGTAGGAAACCCTGAGCCAGCTGCTGTAGGCAGACAGAAGCATGCCCAGTATGACCTGGCCTTGGCAAAGAGGCAATGCATAGCACACACACTAACACTGTAGGGGCACAGAGACTGACACCTCTCTCTGACTCGCACACGCAGTAAAATGGATGTCACACACATCACACTACCTGTAACTTACCATATGTAGGTAGTGTGCTGTGTGCATCCCACATAGGCAGCCCTCAAGCACTGTCCTCACAACTGCACAGGCACAAGGTAAGTCAGTCTTCTTAACAATAAATGAATGGAGTAGTATGCTCTGGTAGCATATCTATGGTATGGCTGCATGCATGCAAGGGAATGGGGTGGCCTACTGGGATAGCAGCAGACAACTGACAGCTGTGTGGGACACCAGGAAATGTTTGCCCAATATGGCTTCCCCACACTATGCAGTAGTACCCAAGTTGACAAATCCCACTGCAGTATGTGTGGGGGGGGGGCAACTAACTGGGGGGTCATAGGTCACATGCATGGATGTCAATGTGGGGGTCCCATACTCACCCCTCAGCCTCACCCAGCGAGTCAACCACAGAAAAACATAAATAAATGTCTGTCAAAGACACACAAATGAGGACAATAAGGAAATATGCCCATGCACACCTACACAGTGACATCACAGCAGGTCTTGCAGTTGCAGTAAGGCTCTGAAATGTGAGAGGTCTGAAACCCAAATGTCTGCCATTACAATCTAACCTGTGGTCTTTAGTGATATGCCTGTAGTCTCCAAGACAGGCACAATACTATGCTAAATTGAACCAAAATGTAAAGGGAACTTCAGCAGAGTCTGTGCAAACATGGATAGCTGACAGGTGCCCCCCCCCCCACACACACACACATGTTCCCATAGAACTGCAGTAACAGTAATATTTGTAGGCTATAGGCAACAGAGCACACATTCCCAGGGCTGTCCCAATCATCTTGATAACTTGTTGCATGACCACAATATGCAGGGGTCAATGAGCTATGTATATGTGTGGTCAATACTGTCAGTATGTGGTCTGCACTTACTTCTGGCTGTTGTGTATCAGTGGCCTAGGTACAGTACTGTAGTTGACAGGGTCCATGTTCCAAGAAAAACAGTGCCAACTATTCTTCATGTCAAATACAGCTACAGTAGGAGTTATACACACTGTCCGGATGTAATATCTGTTACTGAAGGAAAGCTGGACAGGTCAGAGACAGGGGGTCACACATATGAACAGTACACAGCTCAGGGTAACCTACACAGTGCCTAGCATACCCCTCAATTGCACAGGCATTTGCAGAATGCCCAGAGCCTTGCATCATATGTATGGTCTCTTGATCAGGAAATTTAGTTTTCTGGAAAAACATTGGCAAATCACAAAGACTAAAGTCAGAAAATAATTACAGATTGTGGTTTCAGACTTCATACCCTTTAGGAAAATGAATGTTAGTGCATAACCTGCTATGGTATCACCTTACTAGGTTTGTAAGGCCAATAGCTAACAATGGTTCCTATATCTAGGCCTTAGTCCCCAAATTACTTATGGCTTTGTCCAGATGTCTGGCTCCAAAAACTCAGGAGGTATAGTGCTTAGTAAAAAAGCAGGTAGCTGAAGGTCAGTGTACTGCCAGGTTATGAAAGGCTGCCTCCTTTCTTTGTCAGTGCTGACAACATCTCACTCGCCAACAGCCATACCCCTGGAATGACAGAGGTTGTCACAGAAAGATCACAAGTATGCCTTGTATATCTGTCCTGCTTGTCCTAACTTTGCATTGGCCTGCCATCTGTTTGCAAAACAAGAAAGGGTCATGTCAAAACAGCAGTGGCAGACGGTGGGGAAGCAGACATCATACCCATAAGAAAAAGCCAGCAGTTACCAAACCAGTCTCCCAACTGTCTATGTTTGGCAGAACATTATGAACACCCTGCCCCCATGTGTGGGTCTTTCTCTGACTGTCATATATAGGCCTGTCCAGATGTCAGTCTGTTATGGTATGACAGCTAGGCCCACATGTAGCCTCCTAATACCATATAGCAGCACAAACTGTCTAAGGACCACAGCAAATGCAGTGGTGCAATGATAGACAACTTGCTAAATAGGTACACTCAGAGGTGTGAAGTTCACATCCCTGTGTGTGATGTTACAGCATTTACACCTCAATCATCAGAATTACAAATACTTAACAGCAGCCACTGTGGCCAAAGCCTTTGACTGGACTACAGAAGGACAAAAAGACACACATAAGGGAAAGAGGAACCACTAACAAATGGAGAATGTGCACACCAGAACAAGTTTTGCAGTAACATAGGTGCCCTGCATTGCATGGAGTCAGTAAACATCACCTGCAAATACACAATACACACCCACATAAATGGAGGTCTGCAACAACTCAAACCCCCAAGCAAAGGACACCTCAGAGGCAAACACACATGAGAACTCCACAAACCTACACTACATAGACCATGCATAATCCACACACCAGGGTTTTGCAAACACTAAGGCCTTACCATGCACTCATCATATTACTCATGGAAGACAGATGTACCACACACCAGGCAGGATAAAGAGAATGTCACGGTTACTTGTTTGTCAGGTGCCATAATCTGACATATCACACATGAACTCTAAGTCACCCCACAACAGGTACAGGTATCACTCTGGCTTGGTCCATGGCAGTGTGAATGATGTCAGATGTACCTCTCAGACTATAGGAATCAGACATAATTCAGCCTGCTGAATATGTGTTCCATGCAGGTATGACCCTAGCCTTAAGCAGCATCCTGCTGTCATACAGAGTGATGGCTCAATACAAACAGAAAGCGGTGTCAGTAACACTTGGCTCACTTACTGGTGTCATCCCAGGGGAATCCACTGCCTGGCAGCCTGGGAACATATGATTAACAGAATGCACTGCCTTGCTACAGATGGCCTGCATCTGTCTCATCTGGCCTACAGGCCTCTGGCAAAGACCCATACCTCACACATAGAGCCTTTGTAGGGAATGTCACTGGATCTATGCTATCAACATAACAGAGTCCACAAAACTCAAATGAAAGGCCATGCTGCTAAATGCTAGGAGCATACCTCTCAATATTTTAGATCAAGAAATCTGGACAAAGCCATAAATAATGGGTGGATAAACACCCAAATATAGGGATACATTTTAAATATTGCACTTATGTTAGAAAGTTGATAGAATAACAGGGTTTGTTTTAGCATAGATTTCCTGAAAGGTATGAAGTCTGAAACTCAAATGTCTCTGTCATTATGTCCTGACTTCAACCCTGGGTGATTTGCAATAAACCTGCTTGAAAACCACAATGTTATGGAAACCAATCAGATATATGAGGCATGAATCTGGACATTCTGTGCAAATCTGTACAATTGAAAGGTATGGCTAGGAGTCTAAACAGGGAAATACACTCATTGCAGGCAGTCGTAACCCTGGAAGATGGTGACATGTCTGCACTCACAGAAACCTGGCCCACAGCCATGGAGAGAAACACATCCTTACCTGATCACTCATCCTATCACACAGCCAGATCCCAAAATGTGGGCAGCAAAGCCAAAGGAGGTGGAGTATAAATATATGTTAGACAGACACACACCTCTAGGCTGGTCAAGCAGTCTGACACACAAGACACTCCAAGTGTAGTCAACTGTTGACAAGATCCCTATGCAAATTATAGGCAGCTACAGGCCAACATATCTGACTCAGGACAGCCACCCACATATCTGGCCCTCTACAAATCTATCAGGATTCCACCTGTCACCCTGATCCTGCCTGACTTATATTACCCAACCATGGATTGGAAATCCAACCCTGCCAGAACAGAAGTGGACAGAGATTCCCCATCTTAGCAATGCTACATCCTTAGGACAGCCACTTCATACCCCCACAGGATGTGATACCAATGTTGGACTTGGCAGTAACCAACATGATCAACCACTGCTGCACCCCTATGTTATCATCCCCCCATGGCAAGATCTGACAGAAAAGTGGTTACGTGTTATATCACCATCACTCCTGACCCCCCTCTAGCTATGGCAAAAGGGAGATGTCCCACAAGCTGATCACAACCACCAGTGGGATGGTATAAATAGCTGAACAGCCCACTACCCCACCAGAGGAACAGGCAACAACTTGCAAATGTACACAAAATGACTATGCCAGCATATATATATACAGATGCATGAAATCAGGAAGACCTGACAGGACAACATCACCATCCGCAAGGGAGAGTAAACCTGTTAACAGACATCTGCAATAAAGGAACTATATAACACAAGAATAACATTGCTGAACAGGACCAAGAAGGAGTAAGTGCACAATTGGAAGTAATCACCCCTTAGCTTGAACAAACAAAGAAGAGCACCAGTGAAATCCACTAAAGGCAACACCAAGTCCAAATTGCCCACATCTGAGACAGATAATAGTAAGGCCTTCCTCACATATTTCAGCATTCCCATAGGAAGCTCCCAGATCTGTGCAGAACTGGTGGTCAAGGATACCACGTACACAAATGCTGTAGAAATAGCCAATCCACTGGTTGGCAGATTCAGTGGAAATGTCTTACCAGTACCCCCCATCATGGAAGCAGGACATCCCCAGTACCTGAACACCCAACTCTTATCACAAGGGAACAGGGCATCACTGCCCTCTCAAAGTCAAGAAGACAGCCTCCATGGGACCTGAAGACATCCCAGGCTGCAACCTACAGGAACCCAGGTATGAACTGGCAGCATCACTATGCATCCTACACACTTAAACCCTGAGTATTGTCTTTGTCACAGCTGAGTGGCAGACAACCACTGTCATCCCTTCACACCAAGGTGGACTGTTCACTGATCCAGGAAATGAAAAACCCATCTGCCTAATTAGCCTGATCCGTAAGGCCATGCAATGAATTATCATGGATCACATTAACAGGGACATTGGCAAAATCCAAATACATTAACCTACACAGTCTGCCATTCTCCGGGGAGGTATGTCAGTGAAATCTGGATGACTTCCGTGAGGCAGCCAACAAAGGCATGGATGAGGAAAAGATGGTGCACTCCGGCTACTGACCTGGCCAAAGCCTTATACACTATTCCCCACTTGGCCATAGTATATGAACTCTGTTAACTAGGTAGCAATCCATATGTTACCAGATGGGTAGTAAACTGGTGCAGTGATAGAACCCACACAGTCATAATATGAGTAGCCAACTGAAACAGTACAGCCGTACTGAGTGGCAAACCCCAAGGATAATTCTGGGGGTCCCTGGTATATGTGATATACATCCCTGAGGTGCAGGCCAAAAACACTGGCCTATGGCTGACCAAGTAGGTAGATGACTGCAAGCTGGGAATAGATATCAATACCCAAAGTGATGTGTTGGTCCTAAAACAGGGTCTCTTCAAAACAAATGACTGATGCCAGAAACATCGCCTCAAGCTGAATGTCTGCAAATGCATCAGCATCCCCTTTGGGGATACTGATGGCCCCACATAGTATCACATTAACAACAATGTCCTACATACACAATCAGAAGTGAGGCATTTGGACACCCAGGTGGATAGTAACCTGAAGTCTGAGCACCGTGTTGCCTCCATTGTACAGAAATATTAATAGATTGGACAACTCAGAAGTAAGGGTTGTCTATCCAGGGAGAATGAGGTCATAAGATCCATGTATGTTAACCTTATAAGGCCAATTATTTTGTTCAATGCCCCCTTTGGCATGTACCTCACAAAGCACATGCAGCAGCCGGAAAGACCACAGAGGCTCCTCAATGGGAGAATGCAGGACCACAAACACCTACCCTACACAGATGGGCTTTAACAGCATTGTTCCTCACTCAGTTCAATTCAGACTCCACAGAGGTGACCCCTGTCTGTCATACAAAGCAGTCCAGACCCAGCCTTGATGGAACTGTGGCACATCTGGAAGTCAAGACCCACTAGATCTACCTGTAGGTGCAGCATCAACCTGGTCTGTGATGTAAATAGGGCTTGTTGGTGTGACAGATACATGTCCCACACACTCCTCCATCTGTAGAATACACTCCCTGTCTACAACAAGCAAAGTGCCTCAATACCCCTAGTGAAGTGCTCCCTGTCTAAGTGCATGGGAAACAAAACATACAGTCTGGTGATTCCACCTATGTCCCTGCTGGACTGGGGCTGTAGGTGTTGACATGTTTTGACCTGGGCTACACTCTTGTTTGCAAGGGATATAAAGGCTTCAGGGCCAATAGCCTACTAACCTCATATCAACCTATCAGCCTATACACAGATGTCTGTCAGTGGTTCACCACATTACTCTGTACTGCTCTGCCACTGATGTACCTGGAACTCACAGTACTATGTGGAACATTCCACACATAGAATGAACATATCTGACAGTAGAATGCACTCTGTACCCACACCCATACCTCTCAACCTCCTACAGCAAGACATCTGGACAAGGTCATAAAAAAAGTGCGACAAAGGCCCAATGATAGACTTGTGTTTTAAATATTGCCCTTATGAACTTAGAATGTTTGTAGAATAACAGGTTTTGCATTAGCATGTATTGGCTGAAGGTTATGAAGTCTGAAACACAAATGTTCCATCATTATTTTCCTAATTCTCACTCTCTAAGTATATGCCACCGGCCTGCCAGGAAACCACAGGTGTATGACACATGGATAAATAATGGACAAAATCTGGACAATCTGAACAAACCTGTACAGTTGAGGGGTATGCCCACACCAGGATATGGCCTTCCAGGAAAGAAGAATACCATACAAGCAGGAGATCCCCAGCCAGTATATCACCAAGGTGCTGGACTGTTTACTCAGCTTCATCAGTCAATCGGCTGTAGTCATGCCTCTCAACTGACTGTATTGTGCAAGAATGTCTAGCATTTGGCTCATAATATTGGTCTGTGCATCATCTATCTTATATTTCTCTGGTAAATCACTGTGATGATGTGAGGATTCCTGTCAGTAGGTAATGACACACTACATAACAGTGTCAAATGTCACATATGTCAGAAAATGTCTGCTAAAACAAACCCTGTAACTCTTGCAACTCATACATTAATAATAGAAATAGTTACAGTATTGCCCTATGTTTGGGCCATTGTCTCCCCATTTTGGCAGGCAATCTCCAGATATCTTGTACTAACAGGTTGAGCAGTATGGCTGTAGCACACAAAACCCCAGACTGGAGTACAACAATCTCTGGAATAGAGTCCCACAGATACTATAGATGGTCATACTGGGCATGGTCCTACACTTAGAGAAGTAAAGTCCATGTCAAAAAACACATCGGACTATATATCTGTATTGTACAGATGTCTTTGTATACACACAGCTATGTTCACCTTAACCGTCTCCACACATGCCCATCAGAGAGGATTACCCACATCCAGCTGTAGTTGGCCCATATGTGGTATATCTGCATCTGTTGCATGTGATATACACACATATTGACATATTTATGGACGACATATTACAGTATGTCAACCATGCACAAACATAGACATGGGGAAGAGAGAGACAGACAGTGATAGAGAGAGAGAGAGAGAGAGAGAGACACAGG
>NC_056745.1:1088784244-1088871744 GCF_019279795.1 Protopterus annectens
ATGTATATGGAATACCCTGATGTTTGCAACCAATATGTTGTCTGTGACCCCTAGCAATGGCATTTATGAGACACATTGCCAAACTGTCACAGTCACCGTAGTGTCAGACATGGCAGCAACAGACATTGTACCTGTCTGAAACATAATGCTGATACAAACTTGGAAATACAAAAGTCTTCTCAACTGAGCAGTAATCCACTTTATTGTAGAACACAAAAGTACTGAAAACTGAATGAGATTATGCGCTTTTCGTTTAACACTTTGCCTAAACTTCTTCAGATAAACATCAGCTAAAATTACATGCTTATAAAATACTACTCATGTTCCCACTGACAGTCGTGGTGGTCCTACTTTGCTTTTGTTGGAGAAACTTGAGCTAATGTGAGAGTTGGAAGTGAATGCTGTATGTCCGCCAGGTTTGAATGAAGTTTGTTCTTTAGCATGTGTCCTAAAACTGAAAAGCCTGGAAAGATGATCACTATAAGTGTAGGGCCTTGTGGTCCTAGTTTGTACTTTGTAAACACTTCATAAATGTTTTAGTTAACTGAGTTATATATTTTATTACATGTACATACTTTTTTATATATTTTTATATGGTTTTATATTTCTTGTATACATTACTTACCTGCAGATAGTAGGGAAGCACATTTAGCTGAGGTTTAAACTAGGTGCTTGGTTGTCTGTAAAACGACACCCACGGTGATTTTCAAAGTTAATTGATTTTAAACACTTGTCTAATTAAGCTTAATGAGCAGTGTTTTATAAGCATGTAATTTTAGCTGATGTTTATCTGAAGAAGTTTAGCCAAAGTGTTAAACGAAAAGTGCTTAATCTTATTCAGTTTTCAGTACTTTTGTGTTCTACAATAAAGTGGATTTCTGGTCAGCTGAGAAGACTTTTGTGTTTCCATGTTTGTGTTCGTGTTTCCAGTTTTGGTTTAGTAGTTATGGCTTCTGAAAGTCTTTCAACTTCCTTGAGCAATTCATCTTTTCTGAATGGAGTGAACAAAGAGAAAGAAGGTGACTTAACTATTTTAATTAATTTGATGAACCAACATTTAGCTGAGCTTTCTAACCGAATGGAAAGTTTATCGCAACCTAGTTCTCAACTATCAACAAGGGAAGTTTTTAATGTGCATTCTACACAAGGTAACGACAGTCAACCGAGTGCCAGACTTGTCAATAGTGGCAACAAGAACCAGATAGAGAATACTAGCAACTTAGTGAACAGTAATATAATTGACCATAATTCATCTAATACCAGGCATTTTCAACAAGGCGCCCTAAGTGGTGAAAGTATGAGTCCCCGACCTAGTGGGTTGACTCAGAGATCAACCTGACTTATTAAGAACTGATGACAGCTCAGTGTAAGAGCAACCTGCAATGGATAGGACTAGTATAGTTTCAAAATTAAAATCCCTTGACCAGAGGCTCTTCAAAATTAAAATAAACTACAGTTGGAAGTTTCTTATTTCCAGGAGTGTTTGTAAGAGGAAATTGTACCTAAAGGTTTACGTTCCTGGCAATACCCAACTGGACTTACAGCAGGATCTCTCTTTCACCAGGAACTTTTACAACTATTTAACAAACATGGTTTAGAATTGTTACAACGTATGTCTAAACATTATCGGCTTTTCATTGCCGAACTGGAGGAAGAGGTAGCTCAAATTGACACTGATATCAAACAAGATGATGATTTTGAAAGGTGCCACTATGATTACAGTAGAATTTTCAGCAGTATTAACCAACAAGTTAACAAATTCAAGGGCATCAAGCTTAAAAAATTACAAAGGGACCATAAAGATTACAGCAACCGAGTGGCATATCCCAACCCTCCCCCTTCTCAAACATGGAATGGATCAGGCAGAGTACACAACAGTATTGTTAGCCTGCCATTAACCAGGAAGTGTATCAATCTAACAGCAGGCAAGGTACTGAATGGAATGGGTTTGGACACAATAATGTAGAAGAATAAAATACTTTCCCTGCATATGGAGCCGGGAACGACTCTTCGAATTTAGCAGTGGATTGCACACTGACAGATAATCAACAGTACCATTTTCCCTCTACACAAGGCCATAACCACCAATGGAAGAAACAGAGCCAACAACCCGTAACTCAGACTTACAACACCAGGGCAGGCAGTTCGAAGAGGAATCAGATGTGAACTCCCAGAATGGTAATTATACGGTTTTATACCATTCAAAACATGACTTTAAACTGTACAACTTCACTGATGTTAGTTTTTATAAAGAACTTATTGAACTGTTTGCCAAAGGCTTAACTTTCATTCCTGCCAAGCATAGTGACTTGAGTTCAGTATTGTTAGACTTGAAACTTTACATTAGGAAGATGAACTTGGCTGTGATGCTAGGCAATTTTGTGCACAACAGCAGGGACATTGTACATATTTCTAGTACATTTAATCCACTACTGCACCCCTTATTAGCCTTGTTTGATACTGTTTGTGAGTTGGATCTCAAGTCACAACTTGGGTGTGTGTGCCACCACCCGGTCAGCAAAAACAGCATATCTGAAAAAGCTTTGGAAGAACTGCAGTACATTAAAAACCTACCTGTCAGTATTATGAAACCAGACAAAGGGGGAGGCCTGGTAGTTATGACTGAAGTCGATTATGTGGAAAGAATGGAAAAAATTCTTAGCACTGATTCATGTACAAAAGTAATAATTGAATGAACTTAATGTAGCCCACAATAAGATTGTCACACATCAATTAATTATTTACTGATTCACAAGTAGACTTAAACACCTTCAACTACCTAACATTACTCAGCCCAAATACGCCTATCCTCTTTGGCATCCCTAAGATCCATAAACCAATGGAAGACCCACCCATGCGAGCCCTAGTGGATGCAAGACAATTGATCACTTATTCCTGTGCCAAACTGGTGGACTCTATGCTCAAAAAATATATTGTCCATGAGCATCAGATTTGTAAAGATTCTTGGTCGTTTATGAGTGAGATGAACAAACTTGAATATAAGGATGAGCACAACTTTTTGACAGTGGACGTATGTGACTTGTATACATCTGTACCCCATAGAACAGGGATTGAATGGATTATTGACTTAATGAGGAACAAGCAAGCATCTGCGGAAAAAATGAGACTGGTAGAGGTATTTTTGGAAATAATCTTAGAAAATAACTTCTTTCTGTTCAACAAGGAACATTACCTACAACAAATTGGTGTTGCCATGGGTTCACCATGTGGTGCCAGCTTCTCCAACTTGGTAATGGCACAATGGGAACACCAATTCATCTTGGCTAATGAAGCTATTAACAAGTACATTTTCTTCTACACATGGTTCCAGGACGATATTTGTATAATATTAAAAAGGGACAGTCAGAATGCCTGTGTCGTGGTGAATTACTTTAACAACACCACCAGGTTTTTAAAATTCACAAGTTCATTTAATGAGGAGAAAAAGAACTACCTGGACATTGAATTAAGGAAAGACAGGGCAAACCAAAGGTATACATCCTTTACATACAGGAAAGAAACTTATTGTAACACCTTTTTGCACTTTTCTAGCTTGCACCCTTGGCATCAAAAGAAATATGTCCTTAAGGGTCAACTGGTGTGTGCCGCCAGGATGACAGGTGAGGACAGTAGATTTATCAAACAATGCACAACCCGGAAACCTTGTTAATGGAAGTAATTATGAAAGTTAAACTAAAATGGGAACTAGGGGTGTTCACCCCCATTCTTTACCATGACATTGGACATGTCTAAAATGACAATGTAACAGAACTCCCAATGTCTACGGCAACCTCCCTGGACATTGCAGGATGCACAGAAGTGAACAACACCAAACCTCAATTTACTTTAAACTTTACAACAATTTATTCAACAGACGCAATTGAGGTAAGGCACATACTATGGAAAAACTGGGCTTTATTGCAAACAGATAAAATGGTGGTATAGAAACTAGGATCCTCACCTGTTATTACTTATAGAAAAGGAAGGAATTTAAAAAGTTTAATCGAAGGTGAGAAGATTAATACCAGCAGAAGTACAGGAATGTACAAATGCGAATCCTGTAACCAATGCAATTTCATGGACATGGGGCAAATATTTAAAATTGGAGCCCTTAAATTTAACACCAAATATAGATTAAACTGTAATTCAAAATCTGTGATATATTTAGCCCAATGCCAAACTTGCCCAGTCTTTTACATAGGCAAGATGGTGCACAAGCTGAGGGAATGTGTGTATGAACATGTATATAATATTAGTAAGAACAAAGGGGAAAATGCCCTAGCCCATCACTGTACTGAATATCTATTACACAAATTTAAATTTAGGGCTATTGATCATGTTACCACTGACAGTCATAGTGGTCCTACCTCACTTCTGTTGGAGAAACATGAGCTAATGTGGCAGCTGTGAGTGAATGATGCATGTCCGCCAGGTTTGAACGAAGTTTATTCTTTAGCGTGTGTCCTAAAACTGAAAAGCCTGGAGAGATGATCTCTATAAGTGTAGTGCCTTATGGTCCTAGTCTACACTTTTTAAACACATAGTAAATGTTTTAGTTAACTGAGTTATGTAACACACAGTCTGGTGTTAAGATGTTACTCATTGTTTGTAGAGTGATATTTTATATATACATGCATACTGTTTTAGTTAGACATTTGTATTGGTAAAAAAAAAAAAATATATATATATATATATATATATATATATATATATATATATATATATATATATATATATATATATATATATATATATATATATATATGTATTTATATACATTTGATTACATATGCATACTTTTATATATATTTTATACGGTTTTATATTTCTTGTATACATTACTTACCTGCAGATAGTATGAATGAAGCACATTTAGCTGAGGTTTAAACTAGGTACTTGGTTCTCTGTAAAACAAAACCCACAGTGATTTTCAAAGTTAATTGATTTTAAACACGTCTAATTAAGCTTAATGAGCAGTGTTTTGTAAGCATGTTATTTTAGCTGATGTTTATCTGAAGAAGTTTAGCCAAAGTGTTAAACGAAAAGCACTTAATCTTATTCAGTTTTCAGTACTTTTGTGTTCTACAATAAAGTGGATTTCTGGTCAGTTGAGAAGACTTTTGTGTTTCCACGTTTGTGTTCATGTTTCCAGTTTTGGTTTACATAATGCTGATAGACAGACTGTTATGCTATCACTGTATGACATCACCAGGCAGCAGTCTACAGACAGACATCAGGAGAACACCATATGCAAAGCTGTGCAAACAACAAACATTGGGCACACCCGTCACATATTGCTGTGACACACATGGGAAATGGATAGCGGAACAGGTCATGCAATTGAATGCACCTTCCAAAGGGTATGTGGTGTTACATGACAATAGTTGTCATTAACCTACAATGTCAATTTCTCATAGTTTTACCATATGTTGGCCAGAAAACCACATGTACATGACCAATGTGAAGAAATCATGTGTCAGAGATCAGGACAATCTGCACACATATGCAGAGGTCAAAGGTATGGCCACCATCTGTACCCATACCTCCTAAGCTGTCGGAGCAAGGACTGCTCACAAAGCCATATATATATAATGGGGTGACAAAGGGCACATAATCGGGACACATGTCAAATATTGCTCCTACAAACATATAACGGTGATAGCATAACAGTGTTTTCATTAGCATAGATGGTCTGCAGGGCATGAAGTGTGCAACTCATAATGTCTGCCATTATGTTATTAGTGCAGCCCACAATGGTCTGGCAACAATGTGCCAGACAGAGATAATTGTATGAGAAAATGCACTACTGATATGTGGCATGCATCAGGACAGTCTGTCTGAATTGTATGTTTGAGAGGTATGTCTAAACCATCCTGCAGGTTGCAGTCCATGTTTGGCAGGGTATAACCTGTGCTGACAACTGAAACAGTTAAAATAGGTCCCAGAACTGTGGAACAAGAAACATGTCATACAGGTCTTTACTGACTGAATAGAGATGAGATTGCACATCAGAAGCACCTTAATGGCATGAGAAATACTGTAAGTGACGGTAATGTCACACCAAGAAGGCATCATACTAGCATACCAGTGGACATCCTGTGTGTTGCACTTGCCATGGGCACGCTATGTGCTGCCAGCTGTCACATTGCTACAACTTGTGTCCCACACTCCACAACTGATAATGTCAGACACACATTGCATGTTTCCTATGTGTGTACAGAACACTAAGGTGACATGTATTAAGGCTAGCTGCTTGTGACAAGGAGTATGTATGTAAGGTCACACTGTCTGCTAACAGTGTCCCTCACACACTGTTGCATGCATTCATACCTGGTAAACATGTACATATACAGCTGTACCTTGGCTATAAAATGGTTGATATGTTTTACACTCTGCCATGCTCCACATTGGTAATGTCTGCAGGGCCACAGCCTTCAGACACGCAGACAGCTGGAACACAAACAGAATATACCATGTCAGACTACATTCAGTCAGTGGTGCTAACACCAATAATGCATTATGGCTAATAAGGTACATATACTTTGATGGGCACCCATAACAAATGCAAGCAGACAGCACCTTACACAACATTACATAGCTACACTGTACTATATTCACCCTGTGCATCAGACCCATATTAGCATGTCCCTGCATTGAAGGTATTGATGACTGGAATGTGGCACAGGTATATGCACAGGGTGTGGTGTGGGTTTGCCAGAGGTCTAGGATGGGCCATACGGTTGACATCATGTGTGTCTGTGTGTTTGGAGGAGTGTTTTAGAAATGGGCTGTGCAGAGGTGCTGTGTATGTCTGGAGGTGACCTGTGTGTGATAGAGATGTGCATGTGTACATGTGTGTGTGTGTGTGTGTGTGTGTGTGTGTGTGTGTGTGTGTGTGTGTGTGTGTGTGTGTTTGTATGAAAACAGTCATGCCATGTGGCTGCCCTACACAGGGGTATGCTGGACAGCTGTGGACTGTACATGGCAGGGTGTACAGTTTACTGTCTCTGTCCACAGACATGGGAACTCATCCTGCCAGGGGTATCACTGGTACCACCAGGCCCAAGGCCAGATGCAGTACTATTCCCCAATGGTGACTGCTGTCTGGTGGATCTGTGTCCTTGATGGGATAAGCCAGGACCACATACCCATGGCCTGCTCCAATGTGGTGTGGACAGCGATCCCCCTTTGGTAGTGCTGGTGATACTGCCACTACAGGAGTGTGAAGGTGCAGGGCTCTGTAGACTCTCAACTGATCTTGGTGCTGACCTACATTCACATGGCTGGCATCCATCCACCACAACACACTCCAGCACAGACAATCCACAGTCGTGGATGGCTAAGGTCTCACCTAACAGTCTATTCCTGACCTCAATATTGTGACATGTGGCCTCCACAAGGTCATGTAGGTCATCACAGATGCCAGAAAGAGTTGTATTCAAGACCCTGGGTATTTGTCTGGTGTAGCATTCAATATGTGCCTATGCCTCCATGATTGACCAAAACATGTGTCTGGTGACACCTGCTGTGGCACTTGTAACAGGGGTTTGATGGGCAGCAGTCCTCCTTCCAGCACCCCTGTCTATCTACCTGTGTGGGACCTTACCTGCACTCTGGTTATGGCTAGTGTCTATAGTCCCACTTGTCATAGTCACCAAACTAGCATGTTCCATGCCACCACCTGCCAACTGTCCATTATCTGTGGTCACTGGGGATGGGGTATGTGTGGGCATTGTGACTGTGTGAGGGTACATTGTGGATGACAATGGGATGCCAACTGATAGCACGGATTCAGCCCCTGACAACCCTACCTGTGCCTCACTATGACTATAATCATCGTCAGACTCCACAGAGACATTGACATCAGATTCTGAGCAGGAGGGACCATGACCACCATGTCCACTTGTGTGGGGAAGACAACATATGCACAATTAGTACCTGCACTATAAGATGTGCTGGTACACACACACACACACACACACACACACACACACACACACTTGCATGCACACACACACACACACACACACACACACACACACACACACACACACACACGCACACACACGCACACACACACACATGTGCATATGGAAGCACACATAGACACATACAGGTAAGGTGGCACAAAGGCATTACACAGACCGCACAATATCCAAATGGTGACATGCATGACACACAGTCAGACTACAACATACACACCATGGAGAGGTCCTCAACATCATGCAACATGCAGTGCAGCCATTTCCACTTACTGTTACTACTAATATACACCTCTGGGATAAGTGAGTAGTGTTAGTAGGTGATGGGCCTTCACCTAGCATACACTGTACCCATGTATACATTATTGTTCACCTGTATAGCACGGTGGCAACTCCTACAGAACATACCTCTCAACTGCGCAGACTTTCACAGAATGTCTTGATGTCTGACTCATATTTTTGGCCTGTTCCTCATAAATCCTGTGTTTGTCTGACACATTATGGGATGCTCTGAGGATTGACGTCACTAATTATAAATGTCATACATTTCAGTTTCAGACTTCAAAGCCTGCAGTAAATGTATGTTAAAACAGATCTGGTTACTCTAACAACTTTCTAAACTTACAGCTGATATAATAAGTGTACATACCCCTGTTAACATGCCAGGTTGTTGTAATATTTAAAATGAGACCACAAGAAATCATTTCAAAACCTTTCCCACCATTAATGTGACCTATAACCTGTGCAATCCAATTGAAAAACAAACAAATCTGTTAGTTGTAAAATATAGCAAATGAAATATGTACAATAGGCTGGTTGCCTAAGTGTGCACACCATTAAACTAATACTTTGTTGAAGCCCCTTCTGACTTAATTACAGCATTCAGTCTTCTTAGGAAGGAATCTATCAACATGGCATATCTTCATTTGGCATATGTGCCCACTCTTCCTTGCTAAAGCCCTCCAACTCTGTCAGATTACGAGGGCATCTCTTGTGCACAGCCCTCTTTAAGTCACCCCCACAGATTTTCTATTGGATTTAGGTCTGGGCTCTGGCTAGGCCATTCTCAAACTTTGATTGTCTTTTGATGAAGCCATTCATTTGTTGATTTGGATGTATGCTTTGGGTCATTGTCGTGTTGACAGGTGGAAGTCCTCTTCATCTTCATCTTTCTAGCAGATGCCTGAAGGTTTTGGGACAAAATTGACTGGTATTTGGAACTGGTCATAATTCTCTCCTTCTTGACTAAAGCCTCAGTTCCAGCTTATCAACAGCAACCCCAAAGCAGGACACTGCCACCACCATGCTTCACCATGGAGATGGTGTTCTTTTGGTGAAGCAAAGTGTTGTTTTGTGTCAAATGTACCCTTTGGAATTGTGGTCAAACAGTTCAGCCTTGGTCTCATTAGACCATAACACATTTTCCCATATGATGTTGGGGTACTTGACATATTGTTTTCACATTTTAGTTAGGCCTGGATGTTGTTCTGTGTGAGAAAAAGCTTCCATCTTCCAACCCTACCCCATAGGCCTGACATATGGAGAAAACAGGAGATTGGTGTCACATGTAGTACACAACCAGTACTTGCCAGAGATTCCTGCAACTCCTGTAGTGTTGCTGTAGGTCCCCTGGCAGCCTCCCTGACCAGTTTTTGTCTTGTCTTTTCATCAGATTTGGAGGGACATCCAGTTCTTTGCAACATTACTGCTGTCCAATATTTTATCCCCTTTTTGATCACTGTCTTCACTGTGCTCCATAGTATATGCAATGCTGTGGAAATGTTTTTGTACCCTTCTCCTGGCTGATACCTTTTAACAGTGAGATCCCTTTGATGCTTTGTAAGATCTCTGTGAACCATGGCTTTTGCTGTAGCAGGCAACTGAGTAAATGTTGGAGAAATCCTACTAAGACAGCTGACAGTTACTTGGTGTTAATCAGAGTCTCTTTAATTGATCACAGGGGTGTAGCCAAGAAGACTGAATGCTGTAATTAGATCAAAAGGTGCTTCAACAACATAGTTTAAGGCTGTACACACGTATGCATCCAGCTTATTGTACATTTCTTATTTTTCATATTTGTTACCCTAACAGATTTGTTTGTTTTTCAATTGAATTTGACAAGTTATAGGTCACATTAAAGGTGGAAAGAGTTTGAAATGATTTATTGTTTTCTCACTTTTGTATATCACAAAAAACTGCTATTTTAACAGGGGAGAGTACACCTTTTCTATCCACTGTATAAGAGTAATACTTAAAATATGTCCCTAGTTTTGGGCCTTTGTCCGCCAATTTTGTCATTCTTTGTCCAGATTTCTTGCACTGACAGGTTGTGAGGTATGCTACAGATATGTTACATCTCCTGCAAATAGGCCCCTATGATGAGCACTGTGATGCAATGCAGTTAACCCCACCACAGGTGAACATGCATATATCGCAATATGACTAAGAGAGACAGTTGTGTGCATGGTAAAATGCATGCATGGGGTATTGGTGAGCCACAACAGGACAATTCGTTACCCACCAGCTTCAGGCTGCTGTCCTACATCCAGACCAGAGGGACCTATGTAGTTGTGTGAGAGAGGTATTCAGCAGATTCACATGAAGCATTGGTACAAGATGAATGCTGCTTTTCTGTATATGTACAGTACATGCTTCGATACTGCACAATTTGCTGTCATTCACCATAGATGTTCACTTATGTGCATTACAAAACCCCACCCACAACTGAATTTTGACCTGACATATGCATCTAGATACTCTACGGATGCCAGTATGGCTGCTACAGTAGTAGAATGATGTCCACTGGGACCTTACCTGCATGCTTCTCACCTGTTATCTGGGTGCCATCCACCTCCACAATGTAGGTGTCTTGACTATGCTGTTGTTGTGTGGTGTGTGCCCCAATGTTGGCAAGGTGCTCCTCCATACGTGTAAGTGGGCCTGCATAGCAGGAACCCCACCTGTGGCTGTGCGGTCCCTGGCCATGGCAGCAGCTCTTTGGCAGGCGATGGATGAGGTCAGTCGCACGATGCCTAACCTGTTCGTAAGTTCATGCGTGCTGACCACATAATTTACCTTGTGGATGAGTTCATCCCACAGGGCATTCCGCTCCTGCAGATGCATTTAGCTACAGCCAGACATCACCCCATGGTGCTAGACTATGGTGTTGATAATTGCTGATGTCTCTGCGTCTGAGTATGGCGGCTGTCTGGCACACTGCATGTCACCTGGAAGACATAAACATGATTTACAGAACCTGCACATCAACATTGACTAGCAATAGCCATCACTTACGACCACATCATACCTCTGTCATCTATCAGCACAGTATGAGCTTGCATTGCACTCCTGGTCCTGATGTATCATGCTCTCCCCAGTGAGGGCCAGAAAACTGCATACTCCTCCACTCATCATTCACTTTTGTGTAGAGGGATGACAGTGGCCATCTTCCATGCAGATGAGACGTCGATGGTGCTCAGGCTTTGTTTGACTACAGTGTGTAATGGAGCTTGGAGCACATGCCTGAGTTCATGAAGGATGCAGACAGGGATGTTATGAGGTCCCATGGAGACTTAATTTTGTTGCCTTTGAGTAGGCATTATGGACCTGCTCCCTGATGATGAGAGGAGGGGTGCGGGTACTGTGCATATCCACCTATACTGTTGGGGGGACGGGGGGTGATGTTTTCACCTAACCTATCTGCAGCGGGTTGGCTATAGCTATGGCATGTGTGTATGTGGTGTGATTGCCTACCAGTACAGGGTGGGTTGGGTTGTTGCCTCTGAGACTGAAGACATATGTGATAACAGCCTTGTGATTGGCCTTGGTGGATGCATCCAATTTGTACTCATAGTTAGCCTTACAGTGATTCACCTATGACCTTATATGCTTGTTCAGACAAAGGTGGACTTGCTTCCAAGTTGGTGCATGCTCCTACTTGGCCCTGTACAGTCAATATAGCAACCTATCCTGTGGTTTGTGTATTGCTGCTGCCCACCAAAGGGGATTACTCTACTTTGGTCGATGGACATGTGGTCATAACACAGCTGGACACTTCTCCAATTTCATCCTGATAATCATGCTTATTCTAGTACCAATTTCTGTGTCAGGGAAATGCAACAACCAGTAGCTACAGACATTTATGTCTGTTGGATGCAATTAAACTATGATTACATATGTGTGCAACATGAGCAGCTTATTTACCTGATGTTTTGCATCTCATGTCTGTTGCTTTGAGGCTTCCAGCTACACCTACTTATACAGACATGTGCACCGATAATACCTGATATACATTTCTGTTCTATGTCAGTATGGCACACTGTATTTACACACTTGCTGCTCAGTCATACCTCTCAGCCTGTTAGAACAGGACATTTGGACGACAGCACACATAAATGGGGGGCAATGGCCCAAAATTAGTGACACCTTATTAATATTGCTGTAACACACTTAAGTCAGTTAATAGCACAGGAAGCTCTGCATTCACAGAAATACCCTGGAGGATGTCCAACATTCATATGTATGCTATTATATTCTGATGGCATTTTTCACAAATATGCCAATAATTTACCAGACATAATACAACTCTATGAGGAAATGACTACAAATATGAGGCACGCATGTGGTCAGTGTGCAGGACACTGTACAGTTGAATTATATAAGCTCAGTATATCGCATGCAGTTCAACATGCACTTTTGTGACAGTAGTTTACTATGCACATACCCTGTATAGGTCTCTTAGATTTGTAAGATAAACATGTGTATCATAGTTGTATTAACAAGTAACATATGGATATTTACAACATCCCAGTAGCTGGCCTAGAACTATCCCAGTCAGTATTGTTCAACAGTCACCCCAGTAGTAGTCATATGTGAGCCATCCTTTCCTGGGGTGACTCAGAGGCCTGAGCTGTGATGTATGACATTGCAGACAGAGTCAGATGCAATGGCCATAGGTGCTGCTCAGCAATATATCAGTACAGCAAGTCTTGTTGAGACATATTTGTTTAACTTCCTATTTCCCATTATTGCATACACCTTACTGCATTCTATTATATGCTTACTTGTCTGACATACATTTTTTTCTAAGCATTCCTGTATATCGTTTCTCTATCTCTCTCTCTCTCTCTCTGCCTCTGTTTCTGTCTCTCTCTCTGTCTCTGTCTCTGTCTCTGTCTCTGTCTCTCTCTCTCTCTCTCTCTGTCTCTCTCTCTCTCTTTCTCTCTGTCTACACATGTAGAGGGATAGACCTGTTTTGCATAGGCAGCAGCCTGCCTTTTGTAGGTAATGCTCATGAGCAGGTGATGGCCTGTGCACTAATTGGTGTCCCCCACTTGCTAACTGCATGCAGAACAGCTGTGTTGTTATTCCAATAGCCAATGGCATGGCAACACACTCCTGTAACTGAGTACTTCATGTGGGCATTGCCCCTTTTCCTTGCCTGTGAGGAGAACATAATGGAAGTGAGTGAACTACAGCATCACAAAGGGTAGGTGGAAATACCTTTTACAACAAGACATGTGGAGACAGTCCAACAAAATGGGGGAGAAAGTTTCAGACTTAGGGACAGAATGTAAATATTGCTGTTATACAGTTGGAATAATGCTAGATTAACAGGGTTTGCCTGCACATTAATTTTCTGTGTAATTTCAAGTCTGATAGTGTTATGTGGATGACATAACTCTCAACTGTAGAGCTATCCACAGAATGGCCAGAGGTTTGACTCTTATGTTTTGTCTGTTCCTCAGACAGTTTTTGTCATTGGTAAATCAACAGGATACTGTGGGGATTGCAGTCAGCAAATGCTAACATCCGTTTGTGTTTCTGACTTCATACCCTCAGATAAGATATGTTACAACAAACCCTGTTACACCAGCAACTTTCTCTGTTTATAACAGTAATATTTCATATATGCCCCTGTTTTTGGGCCTCTGTCCCCCAATTATGTCAGGTTTTGTCCAGATGTCATGCACTAAGAGGTTGATAGGTATGGTATATCATTATTTAGTGCCTTCATTCCTGATATTGTCCCAGTGATGTAGCACAATCCCACACATGCTATGAGGAAGAAGCCATATATATATATATATATATATATATATATATATATATATATATATATATATATATATGTATATATATATAAGGCCAAAGCCTAGATATTCTGGGGAATCTGTACAGTTGAGAGGTCTGTGTATGTCTGGCCATTGTTAACAGACTGTCAGGATTGTGCAGCGGTGTAGTGTGTAAATGTTAGTTGGAGTGTATAGGAAGGGGGGTAAATGTGAGTGTCACGGGTCCTTTTCTATCTGACTGTACATGCTGCTCCAGTCTCTGCTGGTCTATTGGCTGTATATGTTTGTAGGGGCAGACTGAGACATGTCCCATACCAACTCAGGATTCCTACTACACTGTGACTTGGGACAGTATATGTAGGGGTAATGTGTGATTGGCAAACAGGATACATTTGTTCACACAGTCGTTTTACTCTTGTTGAGTTGGCTTACCAGTATGTCTCTGTGAATGCGGTGCAATTGGTTGTGTGCATGCACTTTCACACCAGTGACTGTTTTTCACTATTGTTACATCCCTGTAGTGCCTAATATATTTGCAAATCCATATGTAATTCCTCATAGCTGATTTGGGGTAGTGTGTCAGTCTGACTGTAGTTTGGATGGTGCTTGGTGACATGCTTGGCAGCTCATTGTAGTTTCCTTAATGTTATGTTATGCCCAGATACTCTTAGGATGTCCAGTTGTCTGGCTCATATCTTTGGTCTGGTCCCCATAACTGTTGTGTGTTTCTGACAAATCAGTGAGATAATGAGCAGATTGAAGTCACTAACTAATCGGAAGCAATTGAGTCCCAGACGTGATATTTCAGACAATATATGTTAGAGCAGACGGTGTTACTGCAGCAATGTTTTCAGCTTATCTACTCAAGTATTTCAGATATGTCCTTATTTTCATGTCTTTGTCCCCCCACTTTGTTAGGTTTGGTCCATATTCATTGCACTAAAGGGTTCTGAGAATACCTCTCACATGCCCGGATTGTCACAGACTGTCCAGGTTTTTATCTTATATTTTTGTTCTGTTCCACAATTTTTTTTGTATTTTTATGGTAAATCACTGTGATGATCTGAGGATTTGTGTCAGTAAATAATGACATACATTTCAGTGTCAGACCTCATATCCTTGTTACTCTAGCAACTTTCTAAGTTTATAAGAGCAATATTTAAAATATGTCCCTAGTTTTGGGCCTTTGTCCCCCCATTTTGTCATTCTTTGTCCAGATTTCATGAACTGACAGGTTGTGAGGTATGCTACAGATATGTTACATCTCCTGCAAATAGGCCCCTGTGATGAGCACTGTGATACAATGCAGTTAACCCCACCACAAGTGAACATGCACATATCGCAATATGACTAAGAGTGACAGTTGTATGTATGGTAAAATGCATGCCTGGGGTATTGGTGAGCCACAACAGGACAATTCGGTACCCACCAGCTTCAGGCTGCTGTCCTACATCCAGACCAGAGGGACCTATGTAGTTGTGTGAGAGAGGTATTGCCAGCAGATTCAGATGTGGCATTGGTACAAGATGAATGCTGCTTTTCTGTATATGTACAGTACATGCTTCGATACTGCACAGTTTGCTGTCATTCATCATAGATGTTCACTTATGTGCATTACAAAACCCCACCCACAACTGCATTTTGACCTGACATATGCATCTAGATACTCTACGGATGCCAGTATGGCTGCTACAGTAGAAGATTGATGTCCACTGTGACCTTACCTGCATGCTTCTCACCTGTTATCTGGGTGCCATCCACCTCCACAATGTGGGTGTCTTGTCTATGCTGTTGTTGTGTGGTGTGTGCCCCAATGTTGGCAAGGTGCTCCTCCGTAGGTGTAAGTAGGCCTGCATAGCAGGACCCCCACCTTTGGCTCTGCGGTCCCTGGCCATTGCAGCAGCTCTTTGGCAGGCATGATGGATGAGGTCAGTCGCACGATGCCTAACCTGTTCGTAAGTTCATGCGTGCTGACCACATAATTTACCTTGTGGATTAGTTCATCCCACAGGGCAGTACGCTCCACAGCTGCATTTAGCTACAGCCAGACATCACCCTATGGTGCTAGACTATGGTGTCGATAATTG
The DNA here is from genome assembly GCF_019279795.1 of Protopterus annectens. Lineage (NCBI taxonomy): Eukaryota > Metazoa > Chordata > Ceratodontiformes > Protopteridae > Protopterus > Protopterus annectens. The sequence goes on from NC_056745.1 coordinate 1,088,800,388, forward strand.
CTGATGTCTCTGCATCTGAATATGGCGACTGTCTGGCACACTGTATGTCACCTGGAAGACATAAACAAGGAAACCCATCACAGGACCTCATACATTGGTCAACATGATTTACAGAACCTGCACATCAACATTGACTAGCAATAGCCACCACTTACGACCACATCATACCTCTGTCATCTATCAGCACAGTATGAGCTTGCATTGCACTCCTAGTCCTGATGTATCATGCTCTCCCCAGTGAGGGCCAGAAAACTGCATACTCCTCTGCTCATCATTCACTTTTGTGTAGAGGGATGACAGTGGCCATCTTCCATGCAGATGAGACGTCGATGGTGCTCAGGCTTTGTTTGACTACAGTGTGTAATAGAGCTGGGAGCACATGTCTGAGTTCATGAAGGATGCAGACAGGGATGTTATGAGGTCCCATGGAGACTTAATTTTGTTGCCTTTGAGTACGCATTATGGACCTGCTCCCTGATGATGAGGGGAGGGGTGCGGGTACTGTGCATATCCACCTATATTGTTGGGGGGACGGGGGGGTGATGTTTTCACCTAACCTGTCTGCAGCGGGTTAGCTATAGCTATGGCATGTGTGTATGTGGTGTGATTGCCTACCAGTACAGGGTGGGTTGGGTTGTTGCCTCTGAGACTGAAGACATATGTAATAACAGCCTTGTGATTGGCCTTGGTGGATGCATCCAATTTGTACTCATAGTTAACCTTACAGTGATTCACCTATAACCTTATATGCTTGTTCAGACAAAGGTGGACTTGCTTCCAAGTTGTTGCATGCTCCTACTTGGCCCTGTACAGCCAATATAGCAACCTATCCTATGGTTTGTGTATTGCTGCTGCCCACCAAAGGGGATTACTCTACCTTGGTCGATGGACATGTGGTCGTAACACAGCTGGACACTTCTCCAATTTCATCCTGATAATCATGCTTATTCTAGTACCAATTTCTGTGTCAGGGCACTGCAGCAACCAGTAGCTATAGACATTTATGTCTGTTGGATGCAATTAAACTATGATTACATATGTGTGCAACATGTGCAGCTTATTTACTTGATGTTTTGCATCTCATGTCTGTTGCTTTGAGGCTTCCAGCTACACCTACTCATACATACATGTGCATCGGTAATACCTGATATACATTTCTGTTCTATGTCAGTATGGCACACTGTATTTACACACTTGCTGCTCAGTCATACCTCTCAGCCTGTTAGAACAGGACATCTGGACAACAGCACACATAAATGGGGGGCAATGGCCCAAAATTAGTGACACCTTATTAATATTTTTCTAACACACTTAAGTCAGTTAATAGCACAGGAGGCTCTGCATTTACAGAAATACCCTGGAGGATGTCCAACATTCATATGTATGCTATTATATTCTGATGGCATTCTTCACAAATATGCCAATAATTTGCCAGACATAATACAACTCTATGAGGAAATGACTACAAATATGAGGCATGCATGTGGTCAGTGTGCAGGACACTGTACAGTTGAATGATATAAGCTCAGTATATCGCATGCAGTTCAACATGCACTTTTATGACAGTAGTTTACTATGCACATACCCTGTATAGGTCTCTTAGATTTGTAAGACAAACATGTGTATCATAGTTGTATTAACAAGTAACATATGGATATTTACAACATCCCAGTAGCTGGCCTAGCACTATCCCAGTCAGTATTGTTCAACAGTCACCCCAGTAGTAGTCATATGTGAGCCGTCCTTTCCTGGGGTGACTCAGAGGCCTGAGCTGTGATGTATGTCAGATGCTATGGCCATAGGTGCTGTTCAGCAATATATCAGTACAGCAAGTTTTGTTGAGACATATTTGTTTAACTTCCTATTTCCCATTATTGCATATACCTTACTGCATTCTATTATATGCTTACTTGTCTGACATACCTTTTTTTCTAAGCATTCCTGTATATCGTTTCTCTATCTCTCTCTCTCTCTCTCTCTCTCTGTCTCTGCCTCTGTTTATGTCTCTCTCTGTCTCTGTCTCTGTCTCTCTCTCTCTCTCTCTCTCTCTGTCTCTCTCTGTCTCTCTCTCTCTTTCTCTCTGTCTACACATGTAGAGGGATAGACCTGTGTTGCATAGGCAGCAGCCTGCCTTTTGTAGGTAATGCTCATGAGCAGGTGATGGCCTGTGCACTAATTGGTGTCCCCCACTTGCTAACTGCATGCAGAACAGCTGTGTTGTTATTCCAATAGCCAATGGCATGGCAACGCACTCCTATAACTGAGTACTTCATGTGGGCATTGCCCCTTTTCCTTGCCTGTGAGGAGAACATAACAGAGGTGTGTGAACTACAGCATCACAAAGGGTAGGTGGAAATACCTTTTACAACAAGACATGTGGAGACAGTCCAACAAAATGGGAGAGAAAGTTTCAGACTTAGGGACAGAATGTAAATATTGTTGTTATACAGTTGGAATAATGTTAGATTAACAGGGTTTGCCTGCACATTAATTTTCTGTGTGATTTCAAGTCTGATAGTGTTATGTGGATGACATAACTCTCAACTGTAGAGCTATCCACAGAGTGGCCAGAGGTTTGACTCTTATGTTTTGTCTGTTCCTCAGGCAGTTTTTATCATTGGTAAATCAACAGGATACTGTGGGGATTGCAGTCAGTAAATGCTAACATCCGTTTGTGTTTCTGACTTCATACCCTCAGATAAGATATGTTACAACAAACCCTGTTACACCAGCAACTTTCTCTGTTTATAACAGTAATATTTCATATATGCCCCTGATGTTGGGCCTCTGTCCCCCAATTATGTCAGGCTTTGTCCAGATGTCTTGCACTAAGAGGTTGATAGGTATGGTATATCATTATTTAGTGCCTTCATTCCTGATATCGTCCCAGTGATGTAGAAGAATCCCACACATGTTATGAGGAAGAAGCTATATATATATATATATATATATATATATATATATATATATATATATATATGTACCTATATATATATATATATATATATATATATATATATATATATATATATATATATATATATATATATATATATATATATATATATATATATATATATATATATATATATTAAGCCTAGATATTCTGGGGAATCTGTACAGTTGAGAGGTCTGTGTATGTCTGGCCATTGTTAACAGACTGTCAGGATTGTGCAGCGGTGTAGTGTGTAAATGTTAGTTGGACTGTATAGGAAGGGGGGTAAATGTGAGTGTCACGGGTCCTTTTCTATCTGACTGTACATGCTGCTCCAGTCTCTGCTGGTCTATTGGCTGTATATGTTTGTAGGGGCAGACTGAGACATGTCCCATACCAACTCAGGATTCCTACTACACTGTGACTTGGGACAGTATATGTAGGGGTAATGTGTGATTGGCAAACAGGATACATTTGTTCACACAGTTGTTTTACTCTTGTTCAGTTGGCTTACCAGTATGTCTCTGTGATTGCGGACAAATTGGTTGTGGGCATACACTTTCACACCAGTGACTGTTTTTCACTATTGTTACATCCCTGTAGTGCCTAATATATTTGCAAATGCATATGTAATTCCCCATAGCTGATTTGGGGTAGTGTGTCTTTCTGACTGTAGTTTGGATGGTGCTTGGTGACATGCTTGGCAGCTCATTGTAGTTTCCTTAATGTTATGTTATGCCCAGATACTCTTAGGATGTCCAGTTGTCTGGCTCATATCTTTGGCCTGGTCCCCATAACTGTTGTGTGTTTCTGACAAATCAGTGAGATAATGAGCAGATTGAAGTCACTAACTAATCAGAAGCAATTGAATCCCAGATGTGACATTTCAGACAATATATGTTAGAGCAGACGGTGTTACTGCAACAACGTTTTCAGCTTATCTACTCAAGTATTTCAGATATGTCCTTATTTTCATGTCTTTGTCCCCCCACTTTGTTAGGTTTGGTCCATATTCATTGCACTAAGGGGTTCTGAGCATACCTCTCACATGCCCGGATTGTCACAGACAGTCCAGGTCTTTATCTTATATTTTTGTTCTGTACCACAATTTTTTTTGTATTTTTATGGTAAATTACTGTGATGATCTGAAGATTTGTGTCAGTAAATAATGACATACATTTCAGTGTCAGACCTCATATCCTTCGGAAAATGTATGCTGCAACAAGCACTGTTACTCTAGCAACTTTCTAAGTTTATAAGAGCGATATTTAAAATATGTCCCTATTTCTGGCCTATTGTCCACCCATTTTGATAGCCTTTGTCCAGATTTCTTGCACTAAGAGGTTGAGAGGTATGGTTCTGAGGTATGACTGCTGACTGCACTACATATATATATAAATATATATATATATATATATATATATATATATATATATATATATATATATCTATATATATATATATATATATATATATATATATATATATATATATATATATATATACATATATATACATATATGGGTCTAATTCATTTGACTGAAAATACACTTCACTGAAAATGAAATTACTAGGACCACTTCACTGAAAGCCCACTTCACTGAAAACTCATTTGACTGAAACTCATTTAGTTGAAAGTTATATATGGCCTTTTCCCCACTGTAGGCCGATCCTGGAGTTAGTATATATATTAAGGGGGGGTGTGAGGGCGAAGCCCCCCACATATGTTGGTTATATATTCTCTTCTGGAAATAGTTATTCATTGCACTTGTAGGTATCAATGTGTATAGTTTAAAATGTTTAAATATGTGGGGGGCTGTTCCCTCCACACCCCTCTTAATATATATACTAACTCTAGGATCACACTACAGTGGAGAAAAGGCCAAATATAACTTTCAACAAAATGAGTTTCAGTTAAATGAGTTTTCAGTGAAGTGGACTTTCAGTGAATTGATCCCACTGATTTCATTTTCAGTGAAGTGTATTTTCAGTCAAATGAAGTAGACCCCTATATATATATATATATATATATATATATATATATATATATATATATATATATATATATATATATATCTATATATATATAGATGTTATGCATATATGTTTTCATATATATGTATCACCATACATATATATGTACATATGTGTATATGTACAAGACCTAACTCATTCCACAGAGTTTTTTCCCTACTGTTGAATGACTCTAATGCATGATATGTTTGAAAAAGTATCAGACATTCCTACATCTCAAATGGTGTACAGGTACAGTGTTCTGACTATAGTGCCCAGTGTACTGGGTTCACGACTTGGCAGGACTGATTATTCTTTTGCTGGGCTGATGGAGACAGAGTCATTAAAGCAGTTGTAAGCGGGTTTGTATGGTTTTGCATGAAGCTAGGTGATCCTAACAGATGGTTAAGTGCTCTTAGCGTCACTTAGTGTCACATACTCCCACTTACACCCATGCTAATTTTAATTAAAGAAAATATGAAAGGGCAATCGGAAAGTGGTGAAATGGGGGCAAGCAAGGGGTAAAACATTAGGTAAAAAGGACCATAACTCTACATTTCTTCTGCAGCAGCAGCTGTGACTGATGCGGCAAATTTGGAATTTACAGCCTCACACCCCACAGGGACTGTTGCTGGCAACATACATTTGTAGAGTAATTTGGTTGTAGATTGATTTACGTCACTGGACATGGTGGCAAAATGTAGAGTTATGTATGGGGCAATGATTTTTTTGCGGGATGGATGCCTTTTTTTTTAAAGTGAGAGTGAGATTTTGGGGAAGGGCTGTAGGTATGTTTGGGGAGGAAGTTTGGTTAGGATAGGTTGTATTTTCAGAAATACAAGACACATAAGATAGCGGACAGGGGCGGTATATCCCACATGAGGGTAGTAAACACCTTGGATGGGGATGGTGTTTGGGAATCAGAGGCCCATGAGCCCCCAATGGATACAGAGGGACTGAGGTCCCCATCCCCACCCATGGTCAGTCACTAGTACACCTTCACAGCCCCAAAGCTGGCTGTGCTGGGGGATGGACAACAGGGGTAGCCTGCACCTCCATGTGCATCAGGTGGCCCTCCATCTGGAGCAGATGTCAATCCAACTCAGAGTGGATGACACTGTGTACCATACCCCAGAACTTGTGGCAGGTGATGGGCTACTCTCCGTGCCCACACCTGGGGGGGACAGGCCTCATCCTGTGAGGTAGTTCCACCCAAAGGTGGTGCAGGACCAGCAGATGATGAAGTTCCAGATTGGGTCCCAGACATGCTGGGGCCCAGTGCCATGGTCAGATGGGGTGGGGCAAGCAGATCTGCTGGGATCTGCCTTCTCAAATGTGCCATGGTGTTGAGGTTATCCAAGATATATTGGTTAGTCATGAAAAAACATTTCAAAATTAGTTATAACAGCATGCATGTGTATTCCAATTAATCCAAACCAACAGATTTGAAAAAGTTGCATAGCAAACAGAACACATGAATAGATAGAACAACAGTAAGCATTTTAACAGCATGCAAGTTACATTGATGGAAACAGGCCACCAATAATAATATTTTAACAAGGTATATTAATATGCAATCAATTTAAATCTATGAACAATAATAGAATACAAATCCCAACAATAGGTTTTCAGAACAACATACCCGTAGTATATGAATAATAATTACTGATGCAGATGAGGGGTTGGTGGAGAGAAAAAAGTCCATTAACAACTGTATAAGCTTCCATTTTTCACAACAGTACTACTCAATACTTTACAGATCTGCTCTCATTTTACATATACCTTTGGCCTATAGCTTCTGTAGCACATACATACCCATTAGACTGTCAACCTGTAATGGTGTGGTGCAGACTGGGAGGACAATGGCTACATTACTGGAGGCGGCTTGTACATGTCAGGGTTACATAGTTGACAGAGAAGGAGTACTGTGCACTGATGTTGTGGAAGTCTGCTCCTGGCATACTTCCCTGGATTCCTATGTATGCCCAAGGTTATTGGCAGCAGTGACCACTAGACATGGCAGTGTGATACTTGAGGGACATGCATCAGGGAGAGTGCATAGTGCATGTACCTATCCTGCTGTCATTTGCAATCATATGGGTTTGGACAGTTGCACACAGTGTATTAGTATGCCCTTCATACAGCTACTATGCACATTTCTTTACCTGTAAGACCTGTGGAGAAATATTTGTTAACACTTTCTGATTATTTCTCCAGATATTCAGGATTTCTTTAGTGTATATAAGCACACATCTCAGTACAACTCCCTAGATTCAAACTGTGTCTGGGTGTGCTAAAATGAACAATAGGGCTATTGTCCATCACACTGAGCTATTGGGAAACTGATGTCTCTTGCTTGACTAATTTCTGCTTAATACTCTCTGGGTTGGACAGTACCACGGTGATACAGTGGTAGCATTGTTACCTCACAGCAAGAGGTTCTCCCATTTTATTCTCAGCTTGGCTTGGGAGTGTCTTCTGTGTAGAGTCTGCATGTCCTCCCCGCTGTTGGTTAGCATTCGAAAGACATGCATGCATAAATGGGCGTGCATTCATTGGAGGTTGGGTGTCGAACTGGCACCTTGGCATTTCGTAAAACAAATCTACTGCCAATCATTAGCGGGCCGGAGTTCTGCTGTGGTGACCCCTTACCTGGAAAAAGCCAAAAGACAAACAAACAAACTCTCTGGGTTGGACAGTCTGACCTTGTAATCCTGACATTCATGCATGGCAGATAGTTACTGTACTGTGTATTAATCCCTTAAATGATACTATATGGAAAGCAAAGGTTAACAAAAAAATGCAATGATGCAGTGGACACACTATAATACTGTAGACATTACTATTCAGGGTTCAAAACTTAGTGCATGCAATATTTCATTTTCCTTTATATCTTGGTTTACAGCTCCACATTCTACTGTTTTGCATACTAGCTGGTTCTCAGAATAGCCTCAGTTACTTCATGTGTCAACTCCATATTTGCTGTGATGAACCTGTGCACATTCTATTTCTACAACAACATACCAGAGTAAACACAACAGTTTCTATTATACATCTTTATTACAGTGAAATGACACTTTTATTAATGAATATCCTGTGGATCAATACTAGTGTGACAAATAGCATTTATGCATTAAACACAGTGCACACTATTCCTACTGGCAGTAAACAATGCACTCCTTCTACTTTATGCCACTATATCCTGCAAGTTAGATCTGTACTCACCAGCCTGTCAATGCATCTGTGTCAGTCTGTCTGCATGGGCCTCAATGTTACTAGCCCTCTCCACTGCAGCTGTAGGGTTGAGAAACTAACATTATACATACCTGTCTATCACATCCTCAGGGTAGAATCTGGTACACCTATATCTGTAATACTGGAGCATGGTTGTCCCTAGCATCTTGGATCCCTTGGGCCAAGAGTGCCTCTTTCCTTCTCTTTAGGTCAGCATAGTGATGCTGTACCTGCTCACCAGTTTGAGGGATACCAGTGCCACTGGTGAGGTCATGTGCCAGATGGTCCCAGGCCTCTACTATATACTGTGAGACTGGTACTGGCACTACAGCAGTCTGTCATCATGGTTTGATACAAGAAGCCCAGCCATGGCCATGGACTCCAAAATGCCCCAGCACTGCACCTGAAGGCGTGACCCCTCTCCAACACCTGACATGATTCCTGCAGAGATCAGACTACAACAGGCTATGGCTGTAATCGCACCTGTGGGGTTTAAATAAGGCCATATTCAAACCCTTTGCTGTCATTGGACCATTTTGAAAATGCTGAAACTCAGCTAAGCAGTGCGCAGATCCACTAAGCTAAGTTGAACAGTGCTTAAAGGGGTAATTGCTGAGCATTGCTTAACAGTGCACACATCCACTTAGCTGAATGAACTGCTGCTTAGCATTTACATCTAAGCAATCCTTAAACAGGCTAAGCAGAACTGACCACTGCTAACCATTGCTCACTTTTCATTTAAAAAAAAATATCAGGATTATGACTTCATTTATCATTACTGACATATTATTAAGTATATATGATCTACTTTACATGGCGTCCCTCTATGTACTTTCATTACATTACCTTGGGGTGTAACTATACTGTATAGGACACTTACGTATACATGGGTGATTTCACATGTTATATGCACTCATACTTACATTTTGAACCAGCTACACCACCCTGGTTAACAAATATCAATTACTTCATAATTTAAATAAAAAAGATAATTTTAACAATACTTTCCCCATGTAAAAATAAAGTGCCTGTCTTGGTACTTGAACTGTGAATACTTGCATGAAAAGCTTGGACTTTAACCACTATGCTATCTTTTCTCTAGGATTTTAGCTCTATATTTTTATTTATCTCCTATGGGATGTTTAAGCAATGCTGAGCAGAGGGCCCTAATGAGCAAACCCACACAGCTATGCTTAAACATACCTTAGACTGAAAAAAAAATAATAAACCCACTTTATTTACATGTATCTGTACTCCTTGTCAGTCACAGTAATGGAAGTTGTAAGGGGACACATAGGGACAGATTTTAAATATTACTCTTGCAAACTTAGAAAGTGTGACTGTGGTTTTCTAGCAAATCATTGGCAAATCACTCGGAGTTTGTCAGAACATAATGACAGACATTTGGGGTTCAGACTTCATACTCTTCAGGAAATCTGTGCTAATGCAAAACCTGTTAGTCTATCAGCTTTCCAAGTTTATAAGAGGAATATTTAAAATGTATCACTGTTCTGGGCCTTTGCCCCACCATTGTTTATGGCTTAGTACAGATTTCTTGCTCTAGGAGGTTGAGAAGTATGTGAGCCAGGCATTGGGGCATTCTGTGGAAACCTGTACTGTTGAGGGGTATGGCTGTATGTCTCTTTTGAAATGCAGGGGGTGTGCGACAGTACCTGTCACACACACCCTGCATTGCTTCCTATCCAGACTTCCTACTTTCAGTGTCCACGGACACTGAAAGCACTTGCAAAGTGCCATATGGCACTTTGACAATGCAGGGGCTGTGTGACAGAACCTGTCACACACCTCCTGCATTACTTTCTTGATCCCCTATTTATTTCAGTGTACACGGACACTGTTTTAATATTTTATTTGATTTCAGTGTCCTCGGACACTGAAATGCTTTTAAAAAGTGCTGTACAGCACTTTCTAAATGCAGGGGGTGTGTTAGATTGCATGCACTACTTAAACACACACCCCTGCACTCAGTAGTGTTCATGTCCATTTAGTCTTAGCAGTAGCACACCTTCATGAATATGTAAGGCACACTGCTGATAAAGCTAAGGGTAAACGGACATGGTTCACTCTGTGCAGGAATAGCACTATTCCTGCACAGAGTCTGTTGAATCCTGGGGAATATATATAATTTGCATGAGTAAGTTATTCATGAGAAACTTGGAATACTACTTGGGATTGAATTCTTCATGTTACTCACTTTGAGTTTGGCACCTACATTTTGCAAAAATAGACTGTTACTATTTGTATTGAAAGAAAGAGTGGGTAAAAAAAAAATGTAAAAAGCCTGCAAGTGAAGGAGTCATTATTATGAATGGTGTGAAAAGGTAAATTGACATAACAGCCCTTTGAAATATAGTGAATGTTCTGAAAAGGGAACCTGCTACATGCATTCATAATTATTATAAATGAAGTTGCACTGAGGCATATTCCTTCCCTAGAATGGAAGGCCTGATGGTCAAGCTGATTAGTGGGAGATGTATCTTCTAAAATATACCCAGTACCTTGTTATCAACAAGTATCACATAATGATGAATCTAGAAAGTGTGTAAAGACAGTACACATAAATGTGTGTTTATGCATAACACAAGTGTATGATTCTCAGTAGATAATGACCATGAATAAATTGGCTTAAGACTGTATACTTTGTCTCTGAGTTTTGGGGTATATAACAATTCAGTATTGATATAAAGCTTAACAAAAACATTTTTTTTATAAAATCTTTTAAAAGTATAATGTAAAATTTGACAGCACTGTTAAAACACGTTCAGAAAATAATTTGGTAATTAAACATGGTTCATTTATTTATTTATTTTTATTTGTTTATTTTTATTTATTTATTTATTGCATTTATTTACTGGGACTGTCCAAATGAGCCTTGTAAGATCACTTTTCAGCAAGAGCCCCAGGATAAAAGCTCCATAACAAACATGAGACATTGGGGGAATTTAATAAAGCCTACATGGACTTTTTTCTGTATAGGCATTGTGGCACACTGCTTACATGAAAGTAAGCAGGTTTGTGATCCAATAAATAGACCTGGGCAGCACACATGCACGCGCCAACACAGAAGTATCCATGGCATGCAAATCACCTCATAAGCAGGTGAATTGCATGCAAACTAGGGAGATAGAGTGATCCAACAAGTGGATAGGCAGTCCTGCAGACCCCATGTTGGTCTCCATAGTGTACACGGAAAAATTATGTGTTCATGAATTTAAACAGAGGACAGGGGCTGCAAAAATGTAGTTTGATGGACAGAAATAGGATAACGGACACAAATATGTACAAAATTATCCACCGTGTGTTCAAAACAGTATGGGAAATACTTTAAAATAATTTAATTTTTTTAATGATCTGTGTATGTATGTGTCACTCTCCACAGTGTGCAAACATGCTGTTATGAAAAAAATAAAATAAAAAAAGATTTGTAAAAAAACAAATTTAGTAGTATGTGACAGTAATGTATTATAGGGCCCTGAGAGAAGTATCTACAATGGTGGAATAGTGCTGTTGCTAATGAGGCAGGGCCTGGAATCATGAAGTTTCCAGACTGTGTACACGGATCCCTATGCAAATGAGGTGGGGTTACTGAATAGCACAAATGGATATCCTTATCCACAGATCCCATCCTGTGTAGGCACAGAACCATGTTAGTGTCCAGAGGAGAGGTAGCTGACATTAAGAGGGGGGTATGTCTGAGGACTTGTAAGCTCATTGGATCTCAGCTGTGCCTGTTTGGTAGCACACCTCTGTGCTCAGCAGGGAGTTGTGTACACTGGCTTTTAAGCTTTGTTTGCCTTCAAGGCACTTGATTTGGTGTGTTTGTGTGATGCACCCCCATGCTGAGCATGCCCTTTCCAGGGTGAGTGTGAAGTGACTACTGAGCATTGTTTACCTTCATGACACATGTTTGTGTAGCATGCAGCAGTGCTGAGTGAGGGAGGCTGTCCAAAAAAGAAAAACTAATGGCTGAGAAAGCAAGCAGTATGGTAATTACTGATGATCTCTGTCTTACTTAAACTAAGGCCATTAAATCTTCTTAATGATGTACTTGGTTGTTGGAATGCATCATAGGTAGCCAATCACACAGTCAACACATAAAGCTGAGCACTATAAAGGTTGCATACACCATACAATCTGATTTCACCCCCTGCACCGCACCAGTGGAGTACAGACTTGGGAGTTTTAACTAAAGGATTTCTAGGGGCTGCTGCAGGTCTGCTACATCTGTATGTGCTAGATGCTGAGGTCAATGCTGCTGCTGCGGCTGACATTATGCCTAGACTGAGAAGGAGAAGAGAGTTCAAGCCAAGGGTAACATTCCAGGAGCTACATGAGCTGGAGATTGTAGAGCGCTATAGGGTTGACAGGGACATACTACAAGAACTCACTGAGCACTGGTGCCCTCACCTCAGACCCAGAGCCAACAGAGGGGAGCTCATCCCACTGGAAACAAAGGTATGTGTACCTCTTAGGGTATTAGCTACAGGTACATTCCAAAGACCAACTGGGAACATGATGGGGGTCTCACAGGCATCAGCATCCAGGGTACTCCACCAGTTCCTGGATGTCATGCTACCAAATGCCAGTGAGCACATTTATTTTCCCCACACCCCTGAGGAGAGGGCCAGCAGTATGCAACACTTCTACCATGTAGCACACTATCCAGAGGTACTGTATGCCATAGACTGCATTCATGTACACATCAAGGCACCACCCAGTCAGGAGGGTAGAAGCTATGTCAACCGCAAGGGGTATCATTCTATCAACTGTCAGATCATGCGCAATGCCCAAGGCATTATCATGAATGTGTGTACTGGCAGCCCTGGCAGTTATCACAAATCCTATATCTGGCATGCATCACAGCTGTACCAGATGTTTGCTAGGGGGGACATTTCGCAAGACCATTTACTGGGGGATGGCGGCTATGCACAGGAACTGTGGATGATGGCACCTATCAGAAATGCAAACATACCCAAGGAAGAATGCCATAATGAGGCACATGCACAAATGAAGAACATCATTGAGCATGTGTTTGGGCTGCTGAAGTCATGGTTCCAGTGCCTCAATATATCTAGTGGAGCCCTACAGTACTCTCCAGCCACATATACACAGATGTTCACCGCATGTGCCATGCTACACAATATGATCCTGTGGAAACAGCTGCAGCAGGATTAGCAAAGGGAAGGGATACACAGCCCCCACCATTGCCTAGGACCCCACAGCCACACCCATAGAGAGAGTCGAAGGAGGAAATCCTTGAGGATTTCCCTGTAGGCAGATGTAGGCATGCCCAGTATGCCCTGGCCTTGTCCAAGAGACAATGCATGCCATATGCCCTGACAATCTAGGGCCCTAGGGACTGACACCTTACTCCGACTTGCATACATATAGTAAAAATGATGTCAGGCAACCCACACAACCTATATCTAACCATGTATTGGCTGTGTACTGCATGGATCAGACAGAGGCAGCCCTGCACTACAGTGTTGAGACCTGCTTCATTCACAAGGTAAGTTACTCACCTACAGACCACTTGTAAGGAGTACTAGAATATGCTATCATATGTATGGACTTGATGCATGTATGCAAGGAAATATAGTGGGCTATTTGGAGAGATGTAACATCCACATGAGACTACAGACCCCCAGTCCAATAGTATGCGTTCCATAATATTCACTAGGCCTCGTGGTTGGAATATTCACTACAGCAGTCAAGGAAGATGTTAAACAGTGGGGTCATGTCATATTTACACTACTGTCTATGCCTGCATATCATATGCTGTTCTTCCCCCAGCATCATTATACCAGTGTTCCCATAGAACTGATGTAACAGTAAGTCTGAAATTATATAGCAGCAGACCAGTCAATTCCAGGGCTGTGATATAGAACTTGGCCACACATCGTATGTGTCACATAATGCAGAGGTGACAATGTATGTCTGTATGCTGTTGATTGTGTGAGGAATGACACCTCTTTGTCTGATGGATGATGTGGTTCACTGGGCTAGGAATGTTAGCATGGGTGATGGTGTTGATGATTTGAATCTGTCAGCATCCACATCTTTTGCATGTGAGGTACTGGTATGGTGGTATTCCAACAGACTGTCATACCCCTCAATCTGTTACTGAAAGACAGCTGGACAAAGTCAGAGAAAATGGGGAGACAAAGGGCAAAAACTACAGACAGACATTATACATGCTCTGATGAACCTAGAAGCTGACTAGTATAACAGCAGGTTGCAACAGAACAGAATAGCTGCAGGATGTAAAGGGCATTACTTAAATCTGTCAGCAGTAAGTGCAATTCAGTGACTGCATTATACAATATTATACCTGAACACCACAAATGTATGAGGAACAGACCAGACATATGGGGCAAAATGCCAGACATTCTTCAAAAACATCTACAGTGAGAGGTTTGCAGACTGTCACCCTATGTGTGGTGTTACATTATGTACCCCAGTCATATATTAAGAAAAGCACAAAGCTGAGAAATGCCTTGGACAATTTGAGGGAAGTGATGTACTGTGCAAACAGGTGCAGCAGCCAATGTCTGCAGCACACAGAATCTCAGACTGAAATATAGGTAGCTGTGGCTTAAAGTCACCTTGCAAGTACTGACAGTCCTACACTTAGCTAACTTGAGCACTAGTGTGTTGCCTCTTCCTTACAAAGACCTGCTATGAGGAAATACATCTGTAAATACAGACAGCTATGTATATATATCTGTCTGTCCGTATCCCCCTCACACATGATTAGTGTATCTATTAGCATGTATCTCGCAATATAAATTACAATGATGCACACACTCTCCACATATATCTACGTAATACATTTATATAACATACACACACAGCAACATTTAAAGAGACACCCCTGTTATACACACACACACACACACACACACACACATATATATATATATATATATATATATATATATATATATATATATATATATATGTGTGTGAGTATGTGTGAGGGGGGGTGTAAGAATGTCCCCACATACCCTTGGACTCCTGAGGTTATCTGTATAAGCACATCACAACAGTTTTCCAAAGGAAGCTGATCAAAGCTGCAACAGTACATAATCCACTCACCCACAGACCTCTGTGCCTGCAGAATGTCACCTTGTAGACAGTCACAAGTGAGCAAATGTTTTAATGTACAATGCTTTCAACGCATGCCGTGGACAGGCCATTTTGTTCCTGGTCACATGTTTGCCTATGTAACTGCAACCAGCCACATATGGCCATACTGGTAAATGTATACACATAACAGGGATATTAACAGGTATCCCACTCCTAAGACAATAGATACATTAACAGCACCAAACAATATCACTCTGCAGGCCACACATGATCTCCAACACAAGGCTACTTTGTGTACTCCACAAGTACTGTGCCAGCAATTATATATACAACAGATGTAACATGTGATGTATGCAATAAGTACTGCAAGCTATAGTGTGTAATGATAGATAGGTAGGGGTTGTAATCTCTCATCAGCCAAGTGTGTGTGTGTGTGTGTGTATGTGTGTGTGTGTGTGTGTGTGTGTGTGTGTGTGTGTGTGTGTGTGTGTGTGTGTGAGCGCGCGCATAAATATATGCCCTTACAGCACTATGGACATGCTCATATGGGCTATCTCTGTGCAATGGTTATGCATTTTATGATAGTGTGTAATAGTAGATAAGTAGGGGTTCTAATCTCACATCAGCCAACTGTGTGTGTGTGTGTGTGTGTGTGTGTGTGTGTGTGTGTGTGTGTGTGTGTGTAAATATATCCCCTTGCAGCACTATGGGCATGCCTACATGGGCTATCTCTGTGCAATGGTTATGCATTTTATGGCCCTGTGACTGGATGCTGGCATCTACATTCCCCTCCTCTACAAGTTGCATTCATTTTTATGTCTTTGTCTGTCTAGTGGTATATTATTGCACCAGAGTCCAAGGAACACCCCCATTTTTCCATTAATTTTTAATTCCAGTTTGTGCAGTGTGGCATGGTGTACAACTCCTCTGAGGCATGCTTAATGATTGTAAGTGGCAATTATTATGTTTTGATGCAAACAGATGTTTTATTAAGACCTGCATGGCATGGCAGGCTAATGCAGTGTGCTGCAGGTGTGATGGGCTTGGGTTCGAAACATGGCATAGGTGTTTATTTTGTACATGCAACTTACAATGTTAAAAATACATATACTCATTAGACCTCTATATAGCTGAGCTAAGCAAAGCTGTTTGAAGTGGTGCAACATGCAGCTCCACACTAAAAAAATATAAAGAAAAGAAAAAAAGGGGAGATAGGAAAGTGGTAAAATGGGGGCAAAGAGGGGGAAAAACATAGTTAAAGGCAGGTAGGGATGTGCAGGAAAGGTGTAGGAAAGAACCATAGCTGTCTATTACTTGTACAACAACAGCTGGCACTTTGACAGATTTTGTAGATGAATTTGAACTCTCACCCCCCCAAGACAGATGTTTGAGGACAACATAACTGCTTTCTCAAGCCGATTGGACCAAGTTGCTTCTGTCCAGTGGACACTAGTGCAAAATGGAGAGCTATGTACGGGGCGATATTTTTTGTGGGAGAAGTGTCCATTTTTTTTTTTATTAAGATGATAGTGGAATGTTGGGAAAGGGACTTAGGTACATTTGGGGAGGTAAGTCAGGTAGGAGAGGATGCATTTACAGACAAACAAGACAGACAAGACAGCAGACAAGGGTGGTGAATGACACATGAGGTGGGTGAACACCTTAGATGGAGAGGGTGCTGTGGAATCCAAGATGCACATGCCTCCAGATGGCAGCAGTATGACTCATGTTCCCACCCATGGGACTGTTGACACTGCACCTTCACTGCCCTGAGGGTGGCTGTGCTGGAGGCTGGGTGCCAGGGTGAGGCTACCCCATGAGGTTGCACAGCATGCCCTCAATCTGGCACAGGCAGCGTTCATAGCTCCAATGAACAATCCTATGCACCATGACCAGCAGTTCAGCCTGGGTGACAATGCCACTACTGCCACCACTCCCAGGGGGAGGCCGAGCCCCATCCCCTGAGTTGGTCCCAACAGATGCCACAAGTGGTACAGGGGCAGCAGAGGGGCTACCACTGGTCTCAGTTCCAGATGTGCTAGGACCCAATGCCATGGCAAGTAAAGGCAAGGTAGGCAGATCACCTAGAACCGGCCTACCCTGACATGATGTAGTAATGGAGGTTTAGCAATACCTATAGGTTAGTTGTGAAGAAATCATTGTTAGTAATAACAACAGTGGAAATAACCCAATTACATATCAATGCATATTATGTGAAACACAGCAATAAATAACAGAACAGACAGTGCATTAACGGCATGCCAGTAACAGTTGCAACATAACACCAACAAAATAGGTAATTTAGCAGGATATGTTAATATGCAACTGTTATAAAACACAACAGTAATAAATCACATGTCCCAAAATACAGTTAATGTAACAACATATGTTAATAGTAAACAATAAGACATAACTGAAGGTTAGGGCTGGGAAGAGAGAGAGAAAAACAGTCCATTAGTAATATTTCTGGTTATTTCTTTGACAACAGTACTACTATTTACTCTACGGGTCTGTATTTTGTTTATGTGTACAGTGACTTCAGGTCTCCTATAGCTGATGTGGCACTTACATACCTGTCAAGCTATTTGCTTAGGACACTATGGACCAAGCAGTAACAACTGCAAGTACACAAGTACACAGAACACTTGCACATCAGGTGGACCTATATAACTACCAAGGTGTTCTGTGAGCTGATTTGGTGATACTTTGCAATCTAGGTAACCATTTCCATGGCAATGCTATGACAGATGGATTACACACTATTAATTACATAATGTGAAATCATGACACTTGAGAGACATGTATGTGTACAGTACAGACACTAAGCAGTTGTTATGCCTTGCTTGGCAGGCATGGAATAGAGCCATATAGCAGTGACTGCAGGGGACATCTGCACAGGATGTATTAATTGACTGCAGAAACTTTTAACAGACATTCCAAGCATACAGCCATACCAGGATAACACATTTTATTTCTGACTGAACATTGACAATGAACACATTCTTGTTAATGATTTTAAAAGTCTGTGACAACTGAACATGGCCTTATCTACTCATAATATGGTCTATCTCGCCCATTTACCTCTAGTTCTTGTGGATACAGAATTTGTGAGGATTATGTGACTGCTACAGTAATATTTACTGGTACATACCACTGTATTCAAACCCTGGACTGTGTGTGGCAAAATGGACTGTATACAGAGCATTTAACAAACTGAGCTACTGAGTCACTGCTGATTAATAACTGGCTGATATTTGCCTAGAGCTCACCTAGAACCGTTAACATGACCTGGTAGTACTACTATTGTGATACACTAGACTGCAATGACAGTAAAATGCACATGCATGAAATACAAGCATAATGCAGATAGTAGGTAAGCTACATTTCACTATCATATCTGTGAAGTCAACAAACATTATCTGCTCATGGAGTGGGCTACCTCACCAATATACATTTATTACCTGAGCTCTGTGGATGGCAGAGCATTATGTGACCAATATTGGCCTAGAGACAAGCTTGAACAGTACTTATATGAGATAACCAATACAAATTGCAGCCATTTGATTGGCATTCTACAGCTATTACAGTTATACTTGTCTGCAGTTCTTTACTTTACAGCCTCAATGCATACAGGTCTGCCTTAATGGTTATGACAAAACAATCATGATGTACACCATTTTCCTAGGTGTTACTGGTATTGTTTCATGTTTTATTGTAGAAGAGTTTGTGTTATTCATTTAATGGAGTACAGCTCTAATTCCACATTTATTGCACTACAAACTTCACTATATATACTTTAATGCAGTTATTGGTATTGTTTCATGTTTTTATTGCACTACAGTTGACATTTTTCATTCACTGCAATACAGCTCTAATTCCTCATTTATTGCACTACAAACTTTATTGTACTTTAATACAGTTATTAGTATTGTTTCCTGTTTTTATTGCAATATAGTTGGCATTATTCATTTATTGCAATACAGCTCTAATTCCACATTTATTGCACTACAAATGTTGCTAGATATACTTTATTCCAGTTGATGCTTTACTCTCTCTTACTTATTTCACTACAGTTTGCATAATACATCCTTACTCGCCACATTTGTGGAGCAATCTGGCCAAGTGCATTGCATGTGACTCAACATTATGAGCCCGCTCAGCTGCAGATGGGAGAGAAGTACATCATTTTGCATACCAGCTTTGCAGACATTCAGATTACATATTTTTAAAACAGAGGTAAAATTACTTAGATACTTGTGGGGTATTCCCTGCTCGAGTTTCTTGGACCCAGGTGTCCAAGATTCCCCTCTTTCAAATTTTCTGGTCATCATGGTGGTGACAACACTGCTCACCTGTGTGGGGGATACCAGTAACACTGGTGATTTGTCTGGCCAGCTGGTCCCAGGCCTTCAGCTTACACTGCTAGCCCTGGAAACCCCCCTGCAGCAGCTGACCATCATGGTTTTTAACTAGGAGTCCAGCCATGACCCTGGACTCCAGAAGGCTCCAAATCTGTGCCCAGAAGCATGCACTTTCACCAACACCAGCCATAGTAACCATAAGAGAAAAAACTCCAATTGTTTCTGCTATATTCCCGCCTATTGTGCTTAATATAGGCTGTTTTCTCACCCTTACACATCATTGAGCTACATTCTAAAAAGAGCCACATTACTTAGCACTGCACAAACCAGTGCAGCTGAGCTGAGAGGCATGTGAACTCACAGAACCATAGTCTTAGAAGAGCTTAGCAGCACACAAACCAGCCAAGCAGTACATGCATATAGACATTAAAAACAAGGCAGAATTAATGTCACTCGATACACACACAAGCACCAATCACATACACCTGTAGCCAATAGTGTCCACAGAAGGATGAAATTTTCATAACTTATAGAACTTCCTTTTTATGTAGTCATGGCAACACAATCCAAAGTATTCTTGGAACACTACCTGACTTGACTATTGAAGCAGATGTCATCTCAGAGCAGTGTTAACCCAGATGTAGCAAGACCCAAAGCATAGCAGAGATTGCAGTCAGTCAGACAAATATAAAGAAAGAATGAGTAGTTCTATAGTAACCAAGTGATAGCAGTGTGATTGACACAGCAGTATTTTGAGCAGTTGAACAAAAAAAAATTAAATATTCGGCTGGAAAATTAACTGCATTAGTAAAACAATTAAAGCAATACACACATTTAATTCTACTACTAGCAGTGTTGTGTAATGTGGTATTGTGTGCAGCAAATTACTAAGTAACATAATACAACTAAATCTTCATTAACAGATAATTAAGATACATATATATATGTCAGACAGAAAAGTACCCTACTTTCCTTCAGGGTAATCCTAGATAACTGGATAGGCAGCCTTAAGTTCTCCAGTGGTTTATCTTGTCTTGTCCTCCTTGAGGCTGGAGGTAACATCTGAATGATGCTTTTGGCTTGGCTTGTAATGTTCTACAGACTGATTAACTAGTATTTATCTATGAACCTATAAACAGAGGTATTACAGCAGCTTTCACAGAATTGTGAAACAGTACTCTTTATCTATAGATGGAGGGCAACATAAACAAATGTTAGATAAAATATGACATTATTTATTATATAAATCTATAAAAGAGTTTATGCATAATTCTTCTTCTTTCAGCTTTTCCTGGTTAGGGGTTGTCACAGCAGATCACGATTGGCAGTGGAGTTTTACAGTGTCGAGGTGCCAGCCCAGTGCCCAACCTTCTACAGAAAGCACACGCATGCCTATTGCCACTTTAGTGTGAGCAATCCACCTACAGCATGTCTTTGGGATGAAACCAGAGTGCCCGGAGGAAACACATGTGACCACAGGGAGGACATGCAGACTCCACACAGAAAGCAACCCAGCTGAGGATCAAACCAAAGAACCCCTTGCTGTGAGGCAGCAATGCTAACCACTGCACCACCATGGCCGGCCGAAAGAGTTTATACATAATAAAACCACATAATATAATGTAGGGTACAGGTGACAGCAAGTGCTTCCCTGCAATCTGTATTGCTTGTCACAGTCGTCCATCCATCCATCCATCCATCCATCCATCCATCCATCTACACCCCCTTTTTTCCCAGTTTTGCACATGGGGTCGGGGTGTCTCTTCAACACTCACAGTCATCTAGAGCCAGGATTTACACAGCTGGAAGACTAGCCTGCCACAGTAGTTCTTCCACACCACACACTAACACACATACTCATATCTATGGCCAATTTAGAGTGTTCAGTCCACCAACTGCATGTCTTTGGAATATGGGAGGAAACCGGAGCACTCTGAGGAAATCCATACAAACACAGAGAAGACATGGAGAATTTGCAGAGAATGCACCCTAGTAGAGAATCAAACCAGGGAACCAATGCTGTGAGGTGACTACTCTATCTGCTGTACCACTGTGCTGCCCAGCTGCCTGCCACAGTGTCAGAAAAAAGAAAAAACATACAGATTAGCTACATTAGTGATATCAGGCTAATTTTGTCTTTGATAATACTGCCTGTCACAGTATCAAAGACAACATTAACCTGATATCACTAATGTAGCTAGTCTCTGTGAAATTTTTGTTGTATAGATATTAGATATAATATGAAATTCTGTTTGTAAATCCATAGACAGATATAGATATATTAGCCCAGCCACTTTATAACAATATGCATGAAACTTTTTAATTGGAAAACTTCTGTGTGGTTTTAGAGTATGTAGTCTTTCTTTGGCCTGATTCAGTTTTCTGAATCAGGGTAGAGATGTGTCCATAACCAAAGCAAATGGTGAAAATCACATGTATGGGAATGCACACTATGTTATGAATATGGTAGCCAGTCTCAAGTCTACAAACAAAGCAAATGGTTCAAATTCCATGCTTGGGAATGCATGCAATGTTTTAGTCTCTGCAACAGAAGTTATAAACTATACCTAGATAACAGGTATATAAACAGACACATGTTACCAAAAATGGGGTTAAAGATGGCTGCCTGTTAATTTTAAAACCTAATGGTCTATTAAATTAATTGATTTTTCAAATTATGTTATCTTATCATAGGGCACATTTCATCTATGCTTAATTAAAATATTCTTCAAAGTTAGCTAATTACGTTCTGTACAGGATTGCTGATTTCCATCCTTAACTATGGTCATGAACTTTGGATAGAAAATGAAAGGATGAGATCATGTGTGCATATATAGACAGCTGAGAACACAAGGTCCCTTCCCAGGATAGGTGGGCTCTCTATCTGATACATTCAGGAGCTTAGCAATCTGGGCAGCTCTCAGAAGACAGTCATTGCTCTTCCTTATAGAGAGAAGTCAGGTGAGGTGGTATAGTTAGGTTTCAAAGATTACTCCTGGTTCTCTCTCATTTTAGGTGAGCAAGTTCAGTCCAGTAGAGGAAGTTCCAGGGCAGGGCCAAGAAATGTCAGACACTTATCTCACAGATTTCCTGGGAATAACTTGGGATCTCACAGAATGAGCCAGAAACTAAGTTTGGAGACAGGGAAGTCTAGCCTCCACTCCCCTGCTCATTCTACTAGTACTGTGAACCTCAGAAGGAAAAGTGGTTTAGAAAAATCATGATGTTGTTGATGCCCATGTATCTGGTGATGATATTCAAAACATTTTTCAGCTTACTCAGTAAAAGATGACTGTAAATGTCATATTTTCTAAGTGTATGTTGCTAATATGGCTGTACTAATATATCTTGAAAGATCTGAATGCAGGCTCTCAGCTGTCATAACTGTAAAATATATGAAGCATTTAGTGGGCTGATAAAATACTAAAATAAAGTATTCAAATGTTATTTGCAGTGGGGCAAAGGCAAGTACGACATTCATTTAAACATTGTAAAAAATATAATCTAATAACCTGTAAACTCATAAATGAAATGTTATAAGTCTTTATGGCATAAAAAGGCCATTCTGAGTTACATGCAGGTAATAAACTGAATGCTTTGGCCAAACTTATAACTGAATAAAAAGGGTGAGCATGCATTCACAATGATATTATACATCCTAGGGAATCTGGTTAAATATATTGCAATGTTAAAACCTTGAATGAAACACAGTTATGTTTTATATATAACAAAGATATATAAAACTGACAAAAAAGTTTAATCCTGAGTTGCATTATATGGCATCAATGGTATAATGACATGTTTTACAGGAGTGTTGCCTGATAGATGGTATAATTTAACCCAGCACATATTCCTAAATGAGTTATATGGCAACAGCTTGTCTGCTGTGAAAGTGATTGTGACGATTGAGGAGAGAAGGGTGAAGGCTGCCAGCCTAGTCAAATAGAATTTGATATATAATTCTGGCATTTGTAAATAAATGTAAAAATACAGGCATGTTTTCTTGAGTGTAAAAGAATACTGTGAAATGTGGAACTGCAAAATATGTGACAACATTGCACTCTACTGGCCCAGTGATCCATGCTGTGACCCTTTCATGTTAGAATTCGGCTCTAGTAAGTCTGGATGAAGGTTTCATGCCCATTGTTTTAAGGCTAAAGTTAAGGGCCAGAATTCACATGCGGAATGTGTTTTATTGCTTTGGTTTCTGTTAGAGTATACATGTGAAATGTCTTTTATTGTTGTAAGTTTCTGAGCAGGTGTTAGATTGCTAAATAATGCAGTTTGTTTGCTTGGGAAAACTAATGTGTCAACATGATGTAATTTGGGAGGGACCCAGCAGACATGTTTGTTAGTAATATTTAAATGCTATTTCTCACAAGAGACCAGGAGCATTTTGATTTTTATATCCAACTTATCAGCACTCTGCCTTATGCCCACATGTAAGTTTTAGCACTGTGATTTCTAGTAGGAATAGTTAAAGCTAGTAAAGATTAATTAGGTATTTTTCTTTGAAATCAGACCTGTCCTACTGTATTACTTTAAGTTTCTGTGTGATCTTTGAACTCTTAAATATCTCTGTGGTGTAGTAGTTTTGTCTTGTGTTTTAATTATTTATTATTAAATATTTTTAAAACCTTCTACCTGTGGCTGGTTTATGTAGAGATAAATTATATATTTATAGAGTTTACTGTCTAA
This sequence comes from Protopterus annectens, assembly GCF_019279795.1. Lineage (NCBI taxonomy): Eukaryota > Metazoa > Chordata > Ceratodontiformes > Protopteridae > Protopterus > Protopterus annectens. Next base: position 1,088,824,739 of record NC_056745.1, read on the forward strand.
GCCCTTCCAATAAGCCTAGACTGAATAGTCACATTACCATTGGATAATAATATTGCACAGTAATAATTGGACACCCTTTTAAGGGCCTTTTAGCAGTTGATATTATTAGCTGGGTGGTGGCAGCGATTACTACCGTATGGTCTGGGTAAAGGGGTACAGCTGGAGAATCTGGTTAGCCTTTTCCAGGAGTGTCTGTGAAGTTGTATAAATACTTATTTCAAAGTGTGTTTGTGTTGTGTCAGCTACTTGGGCAGGGATATGAAGCACTGGTTGGACAGAGAGGGTACTGGAGGTTTTAGCTTGCCCAGCTGGGCTGAGACCTGTACCCTGTAGCTGTTCTAGTGGGGAGTCTTATTGGGGACCTGGTGAGCAAGGGAGCAACCAGCCCCAGACTGACTGTGATCTCTGTGTACACTTAAGGGAAGTTGTACTTTACTATGTGTATTAGTTATCCTTTCCTCCCTTCTAGGAGACAACCTCCCTGGTGTTAGTGGTGAGGATTGAGGCTCCTTGATTGCTGGACCAGGGCATGGTCATCACAGTGATGACTAAGTAATATAATTGAATATGATTAAACATGGCATTTGTCTGAACTGGAGACTGTGGTATCACAGTGTATTTTAAAATTTCACAGTAGATTACATTTTCAAGGAAACATAACAAACTGGGAGAAAGTGAATAGTAATAGTGAATGTTTGGTAGCCACTGAAGTGTGACCTTACCCACTAAATAAATAAATTAATAAAACAATTACTGTAGGAAATAAATATGTCAGTCCTTGTAAATAAATAAATGGTCAGTATTCCTGCTTTCTCCCATAACCTAGAGGCTAAAGGTGCTTCTCTTATTTATTAGAAGTCTTTTTTTTTATTTCACCAATATAATATTAAATCAAGTTTGTGTAGTAATCCCAAAACTGTTATGTCAATTAACACTGTCAGGCAGTTTTCATGATTTCAGTAAACACATCTGCCTCTTAGTGTGACACAAATTATGCATGAGAGAATATCAGCTTTACTATTTTGTTAAATAAAGTTTAGGCAACATAGCAATATAACAGTCATGCTCACACTTGTAGGTAAATTTATTTAGTTATTGTGAAATATTAAACCATGTTTTACACTGAAGGAGCAAATGATCAGGATATTATGTTCTGTATAAAAATAAAATTCAAGCTCCAAAATTGCTTTAAAATTATAACAGCCTGCAAATCAAGTAAAATGTAAAAAAAAATAACTAACTAAATAAATAAATTGCATTCAGTGCTGCACACGAGCAATTACTGTATTTCAACTAAATTAAATTCTTGACAGTTTTATGCCACTCTGTTAGGTAGTTAGATGCATAGATAGATACACAGAAAACATAGATGTAAAGGTTTCATATGCATGTTTCCTTTCATAAAACAAAACAGAGGAAGGTAAATAATATTTTTCCAACTAAACGGTACTACTGCAGTAGAAAATATTCTGGCTGCATTTTGCAAAATAACTGTGTTTTGTACATAGTCAACTCTTTGAAATAGATGTACTGTAATAAAGCACACACTGCAAACACTTTGCACACTGAGATACTTTGAACAACTCTAGTTATGTTTTGAATAGCTTTAGTCAATGCAAAATAGTAGCACATATCAAAATACATAGTTGTTTACTATGCAGAAATGTAGTAACAGTCAATGCAAAATGATTGATGGATACCCTGCAGAGACTGCATGCTACCTGTTGGTGGACAACACAAAGGTCAGCTCTGCAGTACAAACTACCTGGACTCGTGCCAACCATGCAGTACCGATGGCCATACTGGGCATGCTCACACACAGAGAAATAAAGGCAATGTCAGTCAACATACTGAAAGGTCATACTGGGCATGCTCATACACTTTAACACATGAAGGCCATGTCTGCAAACACCAGTGGACCAGACATATATGGCAGTCGCAGTTGTTAGTGCAGACACTTGTCAGTATGCACCACTCGTGCCTTGCACACACAGTGGATAGGAATATAGACATATATGTAAGGGCAACACACTACTATAAGCCAGAGGTAGATGGAAATAGATTTGCGGAAGAGGGTGACTGTGACAACGAGCCATCCAGGCCTGTTCCACCCAGCACACAGTCAAAGGGCCACAAACACATGAGGTGCAGATGTCACTCACTGCAGATACTTGCCACCCATATTTGTAAGCATGACAGACTATGTAGTGCACGTGCCAGCTGTGCAACATGACTGTACAAGGAAGTAATCATCTAGCAGCAATATACACATACCTGTGAAGTATGACCCTGTGTGTGCATGCATGTGGTGTGTCAACCCATAAATGAATTGGTTATGACCCATGCACATACACAGCCCTCCCTATAGCCCTACTATGGCAAGCCTGCTGAGGTCATCCAATGTGAAATATACCTTTGAGAGAGTTATAGCCCAGTAATCTCCATGGCGTGTCTCATAACTGTGTGCTAAACTAGTTAGGTAGGAGTTCTAATCCCAGACTTGGCAACTGCGTGTGTTTGTGTGCGTGTCTGACTGTGTAGAGAACAATGCTTTTTAGGGTAGTCACACTACGAACAATTCAAATGCTCAACTTTGGCAAGGATGCTGATGTCATCCACCTAGAAATACACCTCTGGGAAAGTTGTAGTCTAGCAATCTCTGTAATGTGTCCTGTAACTGTGTACTGCTGTAGTATGATAAAGTAAAGATATAGGTGTTCTAATCTCAGACATGGAAAGTATGTGTGTGTGTGTGTGTGTGTGTGTGTGTGTGTGTGTGTGTGTGTGTGTGTGTGTGTGTGTGTGTGTGTGTGTGTGTCTGTCTGTGTAGAGAGCAATGCTTTTTAGGGTACTCACACTCCCTGCAATTCATATACTCAACTTTGGCAAGGCTATTGATGTCATCCACCTAGATATATACCTATGGGATGTTTCTAGCCCAGTAATCTCCGTAGCGTGTCCTATAACTGCATATTGCTGTAGTGTGATAAAGTAGGTAGGTAGGTGTTCTAATCCCAGACATGGCATGTGTGTGTCTCTGTGTAGAGAGCAATGTTCTTTAGGGTACTCACACTCCCTACAATTCATATGCTCAACTTTGGCAAGGCTGCTGATGTCACCCACCTAGAAATACACCTCTGGGAAGGTTGTAGCACAGTAAACTCTGTAGCGTGTGCCATAACAGCATACTGCTGTAGTGTGATTTAGAACTGTGGTAGAGTTACATTCCCACCCATGGCAGTTCTACAATTTGAATATCCAACTTTGGCAATCCTGCTGATGTCATTCATTGTGAAATATACCTTTGGGGAAGGAGTTCTTCAGTAATCTCCATGGTGCATCTTGTAACAGCTCCATGTTGAAGTGTGACATAGGCCTCTGTTATGGGTTCTATACCTGCACATGTTGGTTGTGGATGTTTTGTGTGTGTGTCACTGTCTGTGTAGGGAGCAATGCATTTTAGGCTAGTCACTCTCACTACAATTTGAATGTCCTACTTTGGCAATCCTGCTGATGTCATTCATTGTGAAATACACCTTTGGGGAAGGAGCTCTCCAGTAATCCCCATCGTGAGTCCTATAACAGCTCCATGCTGTAGTGTGATGCTGGCCCCTGTTCATACCTCTCAACCTGGAAACATCAAAAATCTGGACAAGGCCCATGAAAAATAGGTACAAATCTGTACGCTGATTAACATCTAATTTGCATACATAATTATGTAACCCCACCCACTCCAATGGAATTGTGGGATACCAACTTTTGAACGCAAACTAAAGAACAGACAACCAAAACATGGCACCAGAGTCCCCCTGCAGCCATTCCAATGTCCCATTACCTGGCTATTTCACCCCATTTACCATAAATACTAATGTATGCATTCGGCTTTACTTCTACAATGATTTGAATTTTATTTTTACATTTTACTGCACAACAATGCAGAAACACTAAAAGACATCATCTGGTAAACAAAGCAATATTGTTACTGTCTCACAATGAAAATAGGCTTGACATTAAAACTTCTTTGCCCTTGAAACTCACATTCATTGAAACAGCATTGAAACCCACACCACATCCAAAGAAAAAGCATCTGGCCAGTGGTGGATAAAGATTATGACATGATTTGTGCTGGGGGGGGTGCATTTTCTGAAGGATATGAAGTCTGAAACTCAGTGGTTTATCATTATTTAGTGATTTCAAACCTCAGAGATATGCTAGAGATCCACAAATTCTATGAGGAACATAACCAAAACTGAAGCAAAAATCTGGACTGCAAAATCTGACCAGTTGAGAGGTATAAACATTACAATCACAAATCTGCACACTTACTTTAACGGACGTTGCTGAGCAGAAAAATATATTGCATTATGCATTTACTGTATTAAATAAATTGGCATTACACTTCTAAAGTGAAGTCTCATTTCCTTGTTTAGTGAAACAACTTCTTCACCTCTGAAATCCATAATGTAATAATCAGGTTCAGCAACTGCTTTGAAGGGCCAGACAATGCAAAGGGATTTATTTGGAAAGCTGTTCATTTAAGGATATAGTGAGACAGAGTGAAAAACAATCTGCAAAATTTTAAATATCTAAATCTGTAGAAGGAATAGTGTACTGCACTAAAGTAGCCCTTCACATGTCAGCTTATATTTTAATAAATGACTAAATGGAGACTTTCAAAGAAAACTGAATGAATGAATGCCTGAGCTAAGTCTCATAACCTGAAAGCCTGCAGATATTCACAGTGTAGCATCCTGAGTGGGTACAGGACATTTTGACCAGGGATGATTTGACCCTAACATTAACGGACTGCAAAATGATATCTTTAAAAAATAAAATATACAGATCTATAATCACTAAATTATAGGAAATGAAACAAAACCAAAACAACTTCTACAAAAAAAAAAAAATCCACAACATTCACTACCCAACTACCAAAACTGAACTAACATAGTACATTGCCATTGTATTGAATATTCTGCGTGATAAATATCTCTTAAAAAAACAACAAGGTTATCATCATTCAAAGCAGGCTGCAGGCATGACTAAAATACAACAACCACAACCATTAAAAGTTGATCCAGGCACCACAGAACAGATCTAAGTAAAAAATCATTGTCAACTTAAGCTTTCATCAGAACAAGATTAAAACAATGAACATGAGTCAAACGTTCCCTAGATTTTCAGAAGAGATTACTGGAAGGAAACACTGTCCACAGCAAAACGCAGAGACATCCACTTCACACACGGTTACAAATCACAACCCACCTTACCTTGGCTTGAAGTTGAACCTAAAGTGTACACTGACTCACGGAGTAGTTCCCGTTGCTCCAGTCCAGTCCTCCATCATTGCTGCCATTAATAACTTTGCCCGAGTACTAGTTCCCGGCTTAATCCCTGCTCGCAAACTCTGCCCGCTCGGCGAACTGCTGTTCTAAATATCCCCATTCCCGCCAGCTTGCAATTCAAATCAGCCAGCCGGAAATGATGATGTGAGCTCCTTGAGCTCAATTCCAACTGGCTGGTAGCCTGACAGAGCTGACGTCATTGTGCACATGATGACGTCAGCTCTGACAGCGCAAAAATTTAAAAAAAAGGAACAAAAAATCGGAACTGAAGGGTGCCACTCGGGAATCATGGCACCCCTTCATTTGAACCCCCAAACTCGGTAAAAACTGAGAAATTTGGAACGGTTGGGAGGTCTGCCCCTGTTAGGGGTTCTCTACCCATACATGTCAGTTGTGGATGTTTTTAGTGAGTGTGTGTGTCACTGTCTGCATAGGGAGCAATACATTGAAATCTATCCCATATGGGGAAATGTTAAGAGTCAAAAGGCTATGTACCAATGTTAGGGAAGCAGAAGTAGAGTGTGACAAGGTTTGCAATAAATTCATGGAGAGAGGTTATGACCCCAATCAAGTGAAACTAAGTTATAATAAAGTATTTGGAAAAAGTAGCAAAAAACAAGATTATGGGAACAAGGATAAAAATAGTCAGCATGTAGTTACAAATTACAAGGGAGAATGTTCAAAAATGTTTTTTGTCACAAAATATACTATTTTTTCTAAAGTATTTAATGAAATGATAAAAAATAGTTGGAACAAGACAAGAAGGGAGGCACCTTCTTTGGTGAATGTTGAGCTTACTATTTATTTCCAGAGAGGGAGAAGTTTGAAAGATTTTTTAGTAAGAGGCAGGTTTGAGAGACCAACACAGAAGCTAGCATGTGCAATAACAAGGAAGGGAACTTTCCCCTGTGGAAAGTGTGCAATATGCCCTTACATAATCAGAGAAGCTGAAGATATTAAGGGGAAAAGTTTTAATACTATAGGAACATTTAACTGCACTAGCAGGGGGATTATATATCTTATAAAATGTTTTTGTGGCAAAGGCTATATTGGGGAGATTAAAAGAAGTCTGGCTGAGAGAATAAAAGAAAATGTTAGAGATGTTAAAACCAGGAAGATGAGCAGTCCAGTGGCAGAACATTTTCATTCAGAACATGGGGGTATAATAGACAATATGAAAGTCACAATTCTGGAACAAGTATACAACAGACATGGAGATGAAAATGTATTGAAAAAGATTTTAAGAAGAAAGGAAGCAATTTTAATAATGAAATATGAAACTTTGCAGCCTTTAGGAATGAATAAAGAGTGCAATTGGCAGAATTTCACGGGTTAATTGTTAGCTTAACAATTAGGAACTGATTTTATTATGTAATGAATTGTTAATTGATATGGCAGCTGTATAAAAGGACTGTGTGAGTGAGGTTCACTTTTTTACTCTGTAAAGGCTTGCAGCCGAGGCGCTAGGAGAGGAGAGACAACTAAAAGGTTTTTATTAAATTCTTATTTTGGAAAGTAAAGCTGTTTTCACTGGTCTTTTGTGTGGTTTCAAAGCAATGCATTTTAGGCTAGTCACACTCACTACAATTAGAATGCCCTACTTTGGCAATCCTGTGATGTCATCCAATGTGACATACACCTTTGGGGAGGGCATACTCTAGTAATCTCTGTGGCGCATACTGTAACTGCATAGTGCTGAAGTGTAATAAACTCATTAGGTAGGGGTTCTCCTCCTAGACATAACAGGTGTGTGTGTGTTTGTAACTTGTATCCTGTGTGGAGTGTGTGGCTAATGTAGATTGACTTTTGCATAATTCTTATATGATGGCCCTACTATATATTGCAATGTCCACCATACAGAGATAACAGATGTGAAATAGCTTGGAGGTTTGGGTGCAAAACCATACCCATACATGTGACATCAAGGCCAGGCAATCACATTTAGCAACCCATTATTACCCAGAGCACACTCTCAAACCATGTCTCATACACACTCACACACATGCCTAGGCAACAGCCAATATGTGGGTAGTACACTGCATATTAGCCACTGATAGTAACTATGGAGTGATCGCAGTGGGCTCCAATATGCACGTACATGCAGACAGTGCACCCTCCCCATGTTCCCCAATGGATACCTACAACACCTGTGGTACCATCACATGTGACCCACAAAGGACATACCATGGCTGACAACATGCCCTGTATAGACTGATGCCATTGACACCAGGGAATGCCGTTAGCATGCTATCAATGTAGGTGCAGGATAAACCTGTTGCCCATTAACAGCTCCCACCACATGTGGGCAAGACTGGCAGATCTGATGATAATCATTGTTCACAACATGGGCCAGATATCCCAGGTACAGTTCCACATATCACTGTACATGCATGTGGGAGGTGTGCACATCCCAGACACTGTCCATGCCATGGACTAAGAAACACATACATGCCAAGAGATGCTCAGCATTGGCAACACAAAATAGTCACCCTGGTGACTGGATGGGGAATACAATACCCACCTGTGTGGACAAATTCAGAAACCACAGCCCTAAGCCACAATGCAGACCACTGTCATGTGGCCTGATGCCAAGGTGTATCCATCACCTAGCCTTGTATAGCCATCTGGCACAGTTGGCCACCACACACCCGTGCCGACATGCACCCATGCATGTCAGTACTGGCACCCTGGGTATTTGTGTGTGTGTTATATGGTTCGTATGTTCACATCCACACTCACTACAACCCCCATTGGCATACTTTAGCATGCTGTCTGATGTCAGACACTTCCCCATACCCTTTGCCCATACAATCTCCATATGACCCGTGTGGTGCATGTGATACCTGCACAGTGATGTGTTGTGGCAATCCCACTACTGATGAGTTTTAATCCAGGACCTGCCAAATGTGTCAATGCTTGTGCATCCCTGTGAGAGTGTGGCTGTGTTGACGGTGGCACCTGTTCATGTGGAGAGGCACGTGTACATCACCTACTATATAGCTACCATATCCCTGTTGCAGATGTCACTCACCATCGCATATATGTTCTGAGGGCTCTACAACAGGTAACCCATGTGGTGCATCCAATAACTGCATAGAACTATGATAACACTACATAGTTGTCAGGGGTTGTATACCTTGTGCTTGTAGGTGTGTGACACAAACATGTTTAGGTTTTACTCTCCCACCCCTCCCTGACTTGTCTTTGCCTCTGTCTGCCTCTCCCACTCCCTCTCTGGTGGATGTAGAGATCTACACCTGCTTTGCTTAGGCAGCAACATGTATATTTTATGTGATGCTCATGATCAGCTGATGACCTCTGCATGAATTGCAGCCCTCCCCTAGCTGATTGCATGTGTAACAGCTATGGTAATATTCCCGTAGCCAAGGGCAAGGAAACACACTCCAATATCTAGGAACATCATGTTGGTGTTGGCCCTTTTCATTCACTGTGAGCAGGAACTAGATCTGTTGTTTGGCAAACAGCAACTCAGATGGATTGGGGATTTACCTCTAACAACATACACTGTGGAAACAGGGCAACACACAGGAGGGGATGTGCATACCTCTCAACCTGGAAACATCAAAAATCTGGACAAGGCCCATGAAAAATAGGTACAAATCTGTACACTGATTAACATCTAATTTGCATACATAATTAGATAACCCCACCCGCTCCAATGGAGTTGTGGGATATCAACTTTCAAATGCAAGCTGAAGAACAGACAGCCAAAATATGGCACCAGAGTCCCCCTGCAGCCATTCCAATGTCCCATTACCTGGCTATTTTGCCCCATTTACCATAAACACTAATGTGTGCATATTGCTTTACTTCTACAATGATTTAGATTTTTTTACATTTCACAGCACAAAACTGCACAAACACTAACATACATCTGCTAAACAAAGCTATACTGTCTCACAATAAAAACAGACTTGGCTGGCATTAAAACTTCTCTGCCCTTGAAACTCGCATTCATTCACTTCTCACTATAGTTCTCAACCTCTTAGCACAAAAAAATGGACAAACAAAGCCAATAATGGGGGAATACAAATTCAATTCTCACTTCTCACCATAGCTCTGAACTCTTAGCACAAAAATATATATATATATAATATACATATGTGGATTGCTTTTCTGCTAGCTTTATCAGACATTTTTGAGAAATTAAATAAGCTGAGAGATAATTTCAGAGGAAACATTGCAAAAAACAACTCAACATGATTTGTAAAGACTATGCAATAATGAGATTGGATTAACTATTTTAGCTGAATTAATGTACAAAGGCCTATGACCCATGTGAAACTAGTACAGCTCTTTTTATGCCATCTTTTTATAGATTTGAACAAAGCTTCAGATGCGTTAAAGTCATAATTATTCTAAACACTCTGAATGACTTGGGGTGTGAGCCTAGATATCAGCTTCCTGTCTTACATCTAAGAAAGTCTATCACTACGACAGAAAAATGCACTTGCCAAGTATCTCTTTTGTTTATATCTTTATTAGCTCGAACACTATTATGGGAGAAAATTTGGGGTCACATTTATGAAATATATGTTCCTATATACACTCACATTTATACTATGTTGTCATTTCTGTGTCTGCAGCAGTGCCAACTCCACAACAATAAAATTTGGAGATATGTAGTGAATTTGCTTATGGAAACTCCGGTGGGTTTCTTAACTACAATATTACTGTGAGTACGTGAGTATGGGGCAGAAAAAAAAAGAGGATGGGGCATGTTGAATGGAAAGGTTTATTTCTATCCGCCTTTGATTAGAAGACTGGGAAGTACGTGATCACTAAGAACAGGAAAGTGGGGATTTTATTTCAACTTGTTCAGCTCTCCATTTTGGCTTACATCCCTGGATATGGATCTGTCAGGAGATTTGAAGTTGTAATTAACTCCGGTAAAAAAGAATTAAGACAGGTAACTGTAGAAAAGGTAGCGATATGGAGGATTAATTTTTAATGTGGAGTTGTAAGCGTGCACCTTCGTTTAGTGAGAGGACAGACGACATCGCTAAAAATAGAGAAAATAATAAACGTGCCTGGCTAAAATAAAGTAATACTTAGCAATACGTGTTGTGAGATGATGTTTCCATACTCTGCCGAAATACATTAACATAGCTGTTAACTTCTTGTTAGAGTTATACACTGTATATTTCGTAGTGAAATAGATGTCCTATGTAGTCAGTAAGGCTCGTGTGTGGATTCGTTTTGCAGTCTCACACACACACACATGGGTCACGTACTCGTTCCTTACCTGTTTCAGCTTCTGTTCAGTTGCTGCCACCATTAATCCACTGCTCTGCGCTTCAGCTTCCCGGCTTGGTGAACTGCTCTTTGCTGCCATTAATCCCTGCTGTTGTTGCTGCCATATCCCTGCTTCTGTCGAACTGCTCTGCACAAGCGTCTGCCATACCATATCCCCTGAACTGCTCTGCACAACCAATCCTGGCTCCTCGGTGAATGAACTGCTCTGCAGAAGTGTTTAGCTTCAAGTTCCTGTTCTGTTCAGTAATCCTACACAAGCGCGGCCTGCCACTTGCAATTCCCGCTATTTCAAAATTTAAGTCAGCCAGCCGGAAATGATGATATGAGCTCCTTCAGCTCAATTCCGACTGGCTGGTAGCCTGACGGAGCTGACATCATTGCGCACGTGATGACGTCAGCTCCGACAGCGCGAAATTTAAAAAGCTAAGAAAAATCGGAAATGAAGGGGTGCCACTCGGGAATCATGGCACCCCTTCATTTGGACCCCAAAACTCGGTAAAAACCGAGTAATTCGGAACGGTTGGGAGGTCTGGGGATGTGTCTGACCTGACTACAGACTGTAAGTGCTGCTATACAGCATTTGGAGAAATGTTGGTTTAAAAGTGTGTGTGTGTGTGTGTGTGTGTGTGTGTGTGTGTGTGTGTGTGTGTGTGGATATGGCTGTCCTACATGTCTCAGTACCTGCCATGTCAGTTCTATGTTTATGAGGAATCCCCATCTATAGAGTTATCTGCAGACTGGGCAGTGCGTTTTGCCTTTGGTTTCATGTGTTACCCACAGAGCATCTATCTGTGGACTGCAGAAGGGTGTGTGAGGATTGCAGTCTGTATATGGTGAAAGCCGTGACAGTTACTGACTTCATATCCCTCATAGGACATATGTTGCATAAACCCTGTTACAACAGTAAATGTATGAGGTTATCACAGCAACATGTCAATATTGGCCCTATGTATGTGCTTCCAGCCCCAACTTTGTCAACTTTTGCATGAAAAGGTGCATATGTGCTGTACACCATAATTAGTGTCATCATATCTGTACACAAGCCAGTGAGATATCAGACTGCTACACATGTTATGTACAGTAGGGGTTATATTTGATGACATAACCTGGACATAGTGTGGTAGTTTGTACATTACTGAGGTTTGTGTACTTATGGTGAATGTCGACAGTGTGTATATTGCTAATATGTACCTTGGCCTGTGTACAGACTGTGGAAGTTGTCATCATCCTAGGTCCCGTCCTATATAATGTTACATGCTACTCCATTGTATGTTACCATATTGGCTTAAATGTTTGTAGGGCCATACGCACACATGTCCCATACCACAGTCAGCCATCAGACCAAACTGTGTAGCGGCCCAGTATATGTATGGTTAGTGTGTGAGTGGCACATATGAGGATGTTCTTGAACAGATAGTCCATATACTGTAATATCCTAGCTTGCCATATGCTGCTGTGGCTCTCTTCTCATTGGTTATGGTTATGCACTTTCACACAGGTGTATCTTAACCTGTGCTGCGACATGCCTGAACAGCCTGCTATATATGCAGGTACATGTGCATTCCCCCATAGGAGATGTAGGCCAGTGTTGAGCCAGTCTGCCTGTAGCCTGCACAGTACATTGTTACATGCCTAGCAGCTTAGTGTATTAGTGAGATGTCATGTGCAGATACTTGCCAGATGTACTGCTGCCGGGCTTCCCTTAACAGTCATGTATGTCAGACAGAGCAGTGGGATGCTGTACAGATGTATGTCAATATCTAGTGGGTAGTATGTGGCCATGGCACCCATGTCCCAGCGGGTAGTACGTGTCAGGCCAGACAGGTGTGTGTGAATGCATAACCTATAGTGGCATATTTATACCAGTTGTTATGTGTTATTCCCATCTACATGGCTGTTAACATCCATGTTGTCAGGCATGGTACACATGTTTTGCACTAAGGAGTTCTGTGTATACCTCTGGACTGTACAGTGTGTGTCAGAATGTCCACGCATATTGGCCAATATCTCTGCTGCAGTTGACAGGGACAGTATGCACTAGCAGCAGTACTTTACTATGATGTCCTTAGGATAACTGTCAATAGCCAATGGCACACATGTGGAAAGCAGATATGACCCCCCACTCACACCATGTCTGTGAAGACAATCCCAGTTACAGTAGCAATAGTATATAGAACTGTAATAGTACACAAATAAAGGTTTTTCATTCCTGCAAACCTGTTTGTGGTGTTTTTTCCTATGACCTCTCTGTGGGTATATGTTGCAGGCAATTATTGTCCTTTGTATGGGTGGCCCATACAGTGTCTAGTTGTTCAGGTGTGAACTGTAGGCATAGTGGTTGTTTCATATTTTGTGCACCTCCTACATATGTATCTTACTGTACATATCTCTGCGTGTGAATGTGTAGTCACACGTATATCTATATATATGTAATATATATATATATATATATATATATATATATATATATATATATATATATATATATATATATATATATATATATATATATATATATATATATATATATAGATATATATATATACATACATATATATATGTATATCTGAATCTGCATATATGTGCCTGTGTATATGGATCCTGGGAATGTTGATAGCTTCTACAGTTTACATTTTCTATGGGAGCCATACTGTACTGCATGAAATGTTAAAAACACCAGCCTGACATCATACAGGTGGGATGTCGTACTGTTAACATCTTGTGCCCATGTCATGTCAGGTCCTGTTTATGGGATCTGCAACACTTGGTAGTGTATTGCAGGGTGGACGTGTTTGGCTTGGGGGGTATGCCTAATTGTACAAGATGTATATTGTTTGGGGCCTCTCAACCCCATTAATGGTGCATGTGGACATATTTGTTTTTGTTAATCTACCATTGCTATCTACAGATGTATGGCCACATATACCTGTATATATATATATATATATATATATATATATATATATATATATATATATATATATATATATATATATATATCTATATCAGCTTACATATGTATAACTATATTCGTATATACCTATATACCTGCGTACTTAAATGTACCCTGCCGTGCATATGTTGGCAAATAGGTGTAGACATATATATGTGCCAATGTAGGCATATGCATGTATATATGTTCATATATATTTATATATATGTATATATTTCTAAATATACATACACACACACACACACATATATATATATATATATATATATATATATATCTACATATATAGATATGTTGTATCTGTTTAGATATTAATATATTTACACATACACATACATCTAGATGTTGGTTACATTCTCTGTACTGTAGCATGACTGGGCTGGATGATATGTTTCTGAAAACATCAGAGTTATGTATAACTGTCATGGCTTAGTGGTAAATCACTTTGTCTATGGTGTACAGTGTCCTGGGTTTGAGCGTTGCAGAGGTTGTTTATTTTGTTGCTGGGCTGGACACGGACTGTTGGATACGGTGTGATTAAGGCACTTTAAAGCAGCTGTAAGTAGGTTTGCGCGGGTTTGTTCAGAGATAAGCACTGCTAACTTCCGGTTACAGTTTCTTATACTCTATTAGCTTCCATGTTGCTTAACCTGTGTAGGCATAACTTACCCCCACACAAACAGGCTTAAACCTGCTCACAGCTGCTTAAAAGTGCTTACTCCTGCTTACCCTGTGGTAATTTCTTTAAAAGAAAAGAAAAAGGGGTTGAAAGGAAAGTGGCACAAACAGGGAAAGACAGTAGGGAAAATAGCCATGGATGTGCGGGAAGGGTGTAGGGAAGGTCCATAGCTGCCTATTTCTTCTACAGCAACAGCTGTGCATATACACTGAATTTGTAGGTAGATTTGGACACTCAAACCCCTGGGAGGAGTGAGGATAACAATAATTCTTTGTGATGCCAATTAGACTGGATTACATGTGTCCAGTGGACATGTGTGTGAAATGGACAGCTATGTATGGGGCAACATTTTTTTGTTGGAACAGATTGCCCTTTTTTTTCAGGTGAGAGTGGGATGTTGGGGAGGGGTAGTAGGTGTATTTGGGGAGGTAGATTGGGTAGGTTAACAGACAAGACAAACAAGATGCATACAGAGTCTGTATATGACACAAGTGGAGGGTAAACACCTTGCACAGCGAGGGTTGTTTGGAAGTCGCAAGCCCATGAGTCCCCAAATCAAAACAGTGGGACTGAGGTCCCCAGTCATGGACAGTCACCACTGCACCTTCACGGCCCCAAGGGTGGCTGTGCTGGAGGCTGGGTAGGAGGGGCAGGCTCACCCTCTAATTGTGCCACGTGGCCCTCAAGCTGGTGTAGCCGGGCTCAAAACTACCTGTCGAGCTCCCAACACACCACAGCCCAGACCTGATGGTGGGTGACAGGTACCTCTCAGCCCCCACTCCTGGGGTGAGCCGAGAACCATCCCCTGCAGCGGTTTCACCCAAAGGTGGTGCAGGGCCAATGGAGGAGGAGGTCCCAGGCTGGGCCCCAGACATGCTGATGCCTGGTGCCATGGCAAGCTGAGATGGACAGGTGAGTCCTCTGGGACCGGCCTTCACATACTAGCTATGGTGTTGCAGTTTTAAGAATGATATGGGTTAGTAATAGTCAACAGCATTCAGGTTTAGTTATAACACCATGCATCAGTATTCACATTAACCCAAGACACTAGATTTACAACAGTTACAGAGCAAGCAGAACACATGCATATATGGGATAACAGTGGCCATTACAACAGCATGCAGGTTTCATTGATGGCAACAGGCCACCAGTATGGGGGTATTTTGACATGGCACATGCATAGAACCAAATGTGAATATTTGTAAACCAATAGGACATATGTCCCAACAAAAGTATGGAGTGTACACGTACCCATTGAGGTGTGTAATTGGGTTATTGTTGCACATATAGTGGGGGTGAGAGGAGATGCCAATTAACAAATACTATATCCTTGTAGTTTTCACAACTTTCTTAGTTACTGCAGTGATCTGTCCCTTACACATATTATTACACTACCTAATGGCTTTACTTTGTACAATGGTATGTTTGCAGATTAGTATATACGTGGACTGTGTCTTACATATAGTCTACACCTCTTACCTGTTATAGCTGTTGGGAAAATCATCGTTAACACTACTTGACAAATTCTACACATACTCCCAGATGCCATGCTTGTAGACAAGTATATCAGTGAACTGTGTTGTAATTACAGTCTACACCTCTTACCTGTTATAGCTGTTGGAAAATCATTGTTAACACTACCTGACAAATTCTACACATACTCCCAGATGCCATGCTTGTATACAAGTATATGAGTGAACTGTGTTGTACCTAAAGTCTACACCTCTTACCTGTTATAGCTGTGGGTTAAATCTTTGTTAAAACTACCTGACAAATACTACACATACTCCCAGATGCCATGCTTGTAGACAAGTTTATCAGTGAACTGTGTTGAAACT
This sequence comes from Protopterus annectens, assembly GCF_019279795.1. NCBI lineage: Eukaryota > Metazoa > Chordata > Ceratodontiformes > Protopteridae > Protopterus > Protopterus annectens. The sequence continues at coordinate 1,088,840,831 of NC_056745.1, forward strand.
ACAGTCTACACCTCTTACCTGTTATAGCTGTTGGGAAAATCTTTGTTAACACTACCTGACAAATTCTACACATACTCCCAGATGCCATGCTTGTAGACAAGTATATGAGTGAACTGTCTTGTAATTACAGTCTACACCTCTTACCTGTTATAGCGGTTGGAAAATCATTGTTAACACTACCTGACAAATTCTACACATACTCCCAGATGCCATGCTTGTATACAAGTATATGAGTGAACTGTGTTGTACCTAAAGTCTACACCTCTTACCTGTTATAGCTGTGGGTTAAATCTTTGTTAAAACTACCTGACAAATACTACGCATACTCCCAGATGCCATGTTGATGTTATACACATACCTAACAGTCCGTTATTGCACACACTCTGGTCAAGGCTTGACAGGATGCAGGTGTTAATGTGACATATTTTGGAACAGCTGTCATACACTTAGGGTGAGATGCTACAATGACAGTTTTTTTTCCATATACATTCTCTTTTTATGTTCAGGTCTGACTATCCATTATATGTCAGCTGCCTACATTTCTTGGATCATCACACTGATTTGTCAGGGGAACAGGTTACTGGGCAACAGATTTGGGCCCATTATCTGGGCATGCTGGACAGATCAGAACAGTTGAGGGGTATAACTATGCGTACAGCTTACTACCTGAACAATCTGCCACAGTCTGTAGAGTTGATGGCTATGATAATGCTTACACCATACTATCTGAACATTCTAGCAAAGTCTGTACAGTTGTTGGGTCTAATTATGCATACAGCTTTCTATCTGAACATTCTCACAAACTCTGTACAGTTGGTGGGTATCATTATATATACAACTTACTACCACTCCAGGAATTCAAACCCCTGCTGTGTGTGGTAAAAATATTACAGTTGACATCACAGTACACTGTGCTTTCAGGGAATTGGTGTAAAGCATTCCAATGGTTTCTGTCTAAGTCTCCCTCAGTTGTTCTATATGACTGACCTCTTGGGACTTCCAATATTGTTATACTGAACTTACTACACATTTTAACTGCATTCAACAGTGTGGGTAAGACTGCTTAATACAACAGTATTATTTATAGAATGCAACACAACATATGAAAGCAGAATGTACACTAGCACTCCAGGGGTTATGCTTTTAATCACTAGATATTACACCTTTTTTCCATGCAACCTACATGGCAGTCTTCCTGCCATATTGTCTGGTTTATTCAGTGCATCTCATACACAATACATTTTTATACTGGTGCAACACTTTCTCGTACTGTTATATATATTTTTTAAGACAGTACTTGCAAAAATATTACTAACCTGCCTCGCGACGCAGCCTTTGCAGCCTAGCAGCATGGGCTTGCTGATTCACAGCCTGCTCATCTGAAGCTGTCAGAGAAATACAGTGATATTTAGCCATTACCTATCCATAGTATATAAAAGCTAGGCAAGCATTATCTACGTAGAAGAATGAGTACTTAGTGCTGGGGCATCAGCCATCTGCTTGGATTCTTGGATCCACAGGTCCAAGAGATCACCTCTCTACCACTTTAGGTCAGCATGGTGATACCTGACCTGCGCACCAGTCCGGGGATACCAGTGGCACTGGTGAGGTCATGGGGAGACTGTCCCAGGCCTCCGCTTTATACTGTGAGCCCTGGTACTGGCCCTGCAGTAGTCTGTCCTCATGGTGTTTTACCAGGAGCCATACCATGAATCTGGACTCCTGGGTATCCCAGCACTGCACTCTAAATCAAGTGCCTTCCCCAACTCCAGACATTCTGTCTACACTAGGGAGCTGCAACCAGTTATGGGAATTATTGGTGCCTGTGGGGTTTAAATACACCAATTTCCTGCACTTTCCTGTGATTGGATGGTTTTGAAAAGGCTAAGCTATGGGCACACCTGCTTACCTAATGTTGGCATTGCTTAAAGGGGCATACCACTGGGCAGATTGAGTTAGCCGGCCTACACATTGCTTACACCACATAAGCTGACCTGTGCAATGCTTAACATTGCTTAATATCTAAGTAGCATTATATTTTCCTTTTGACATTGATTTATTATTTGTTACATGTTTTATCTGTGTCTGGTATCTGTAATTCATGTGTACGTACACTGTATGGGGTCCTGGGGAATTCAACACTTTATTACAATAACTCCTCACATCTCGCCTTACTGCAGTACTCCAGTTAATATATTTATGTTATGTAGCAGGTTATACATCACACTGTACATAGATTCATTTCACATGTTCAGTTTGATTTTCCTATGGTGAGGATTTGTTTGTTGATACCTCAGGTTGATGTATTGTTGTGATGGCTTAGTGATTAACTACTGTGACTATAGTATACAGGGTCCTGGGTTCTAGCCTTACAGAGGCTGTTTATTTTGTTGCTGTGCAGGACATGGACCGTTGGATACAGAGTGATTAAGGCACTTTAAAGCAGTTGTAAGTGGGTGTGCACATGTTTGCACGGAGCTAAGCACTGCTAACTTCTGGTTACAGTTTCTTATACTCAGTAACCTTCCAGATTGCTAAATCTGTGCAGGCAGAGCTTACTGCCATGCAAACATACTCAAACCCACTTACTAGTGCTTACATATGCTTACTACTGTTTAGTTGTGCTTTAGACCTGCTTACTAGTGCCTTATTCATTATGACACTGATACTTCACATGTGCATTTCCTGCAGTACTCTAGTTCATAAATATGCATTATTTAGTGGGTTTTGCAACAAAAATATTGGTTATATCGTGCTTTGCCATGTAAAATAGGCTGTGCTGCAGTGGGACTCGAAGTGGGAATGCCTGCTCATTAGGTGAATGCTCTGCCCACTACACTATTGCTGTGCTGCTTCAGTTGCATATATCTTCCTTGTTATCCTCTTCAGCCTTTTAAGCTGCTTTAACTGTAGCTAAGTGATGGGCACACCCATTCAGCTACAGTTAGCTTTAATCGGATTAAAAAAATAAATAAAAGGGTTTCTTAATTTACTTTTTCTGTACTGTTGCTGCCGTACACATGGGGAACTGTTGGTGGGGATCTACAGACACCTATGAGCGATCTCACTCATTTCTTCCGACTTTCTTCTGTTCTACATTGCAGGAGCATGTTTATTCTGAGAGCTCTGCTCTCGGACATGCCCTCTGCACTCGTACATGCTCCATGTAAGCTTAGGAGCTCAGGCAGCTCGCCTTCATTGATATGCATGGCACGCTGCCATCCTGCTCCTAAACGGGTGCTTCCGTGCAGGACTAAGCTAGTCCTGCACAGAATATCGGTGAATCCACGGGACACTGTTTCTTTCTCTCCCTGACATCACAATCTGTATACACTTCTTTCAAAAATATAGTCTTTTTTTACAATGAAAACAAGCCTATGTCTTGCTGAAACAAAAATGCAAAGAGAATACTGCACATAATCATCAGTTATACATTCAATAGTATGCACTTTTTCACATCCCCCTTATACAGATTAATATCCATGTTGCTAAAATTTTATAATACTTTATTTTTATTTTTTTTACTATACTACAATGATCTTTATTAATAGTGGTCAAAGGCAGTGTTTCATTCAAGTTCAAGTTGACATTTTGTCTGGTCTCTAATAATTTCAAAATGCATGCTTTAAGCATAAAGAGAAGTATACCTGATAGTATTATTATAATATATTAGCATGAAAAACTTTAGCATCCTTCCTCCCCATCCAAAGAAAAGGTTGGTTAACTAAGTACATTGGGATCTATCAGCTTCTTTGACATAGGATCATAGGATCATACGAAGTTACTAGGCTATTGGCCCTGAGGCCCTTATTAGCCTAGCCAAGAGTTTAGGCCATGCATAGACAAATCAGCACCTGCTGCCCCTGTCCCGCAGGGACATGGGTGGAATCCCAGGGAGGTATTTTCTATTTCCAATCCAGTTATCCAGATTGCACTTAAAAAGGGTTAAAGAGGTACTCTGCTTGATGTGGAGAGGGAGTCTATGCCATAGATGGGGGAGTCTCTAGGACACAAATCTGTCCTGCCAGCAAGCCCTATTGATGTCACAGACCAGGTTGAGTCCACATGTGTGGTATACTCGAGTGGAGCTTGACTTGTGCATATGCAGCAGTCCCATCAAGGCATGGTCCAAGATCGACTTCTATGCCATGTGATTACTTAGCAACTGTTAGAATTATTTCTAGGTGACTATGGATGGCACCAGTATTATTAGAAATAAAAGAGCATTTTGCACATACCCCCTTTATAAGCAAGGGAAAAGTCAAGATCCAAGTGGTTCTGTAGCACCTCACTGCACATTGCAGTCAATTCTTGTGTTATCAAATTCATGGACATGGAAGTGGAATTACTTAAAATCTCCAAGATCTTAGATAATTTCCTAAGTTCTCAAATAAATTTCACTGCCTTATAAGCAGGAATAATTACTGCCCAAGAAATGACCCCATGTCTAAGATTTATTAAAAGCAGTTTGTTGTTTAGTGTTATAATATACCCATAATGCATCAATTTTACCAACTGGGTTAGGAATTTCTTTTATTTCTGTTTTGTGTTGAGAATTGTGTATTTTGCCTTCCAGTAAAGCATCTGTTATGTCAAATAGTAGGAATAACATGACCAATATTACAACAACCAGACCAGTCTATAGTAACCAGAGATAAGCTTGATTTCCACAAATGTAATCATATTCACATAATGCAACCATGTCATGTCCTACAGCACCAAAAAAATGTTCCAAGTAATATTTCAAGTACTAGTTTTGATAAAAAGTATTCCATATTTTGCAATAGCATAACAAATCCTTTAGCAGACATTACTAATTGAAGCAGCATTACAGGTGGTTAAACATCAATTTTTAGCAAATGCAATATGAAGCTCAAAATCAGTCAATGGTAATCAGTGGAATACCCACATCATGTGCAAGAGGAATATAAAAACCCAGAAACTGCTAATATTGATGGTGTGTGGGAAAGTATGCAAGGCAGCAATAGAAGTATTACACTGAGGATGCCATTCACGTGCTGTTGGTTGAATTTTAACTAAATGCCTGTCTCTATTTTTAGCAAAACATGGATATCTACTAAGAAATGATTCAGTCTTTCCAGTTCTGATGGTCACAGAGGGTGACGTACTGATACTTCCAGGTGCAAAAGCAAGTGAGACAAAATGATAATAACAAGCACAGTAACTGTAGAGATGATTGGTACCCAGAAAAAAAAAGCATGTTGGAGCTGGACAGGATTACCAAGAAATTGTAAACAGGGATGGTGGGTAGGCTGTTTATTGTGCAAACAAAATTAATCACCAGAAAACCAGAAAGTCATCACTCAAGGTTCCTAAATGCAGTAGATTTCAAAAGGGAACACTGAAGTAATGCCCAAATTGGTATCCAGAAGGCAAGATGAATCAGCAATGTCAGAACTGGAAGCAAGAATAAAATGTTGTCAGAACTGAAGAAGAAGAATCACTGGAAATTGAATCAGACCAGAATGAGGTAGCAGAATTTCATTGTTTAACTTCCTGATCAGGCAACAGAGGTAGCTTAGCTGCATTCAGTTCTGGATGCAGGCTGGCTGGCAGATGTGTAATCTGGTTGGATAGCAAACAGTTCACAGGTGGTTCTGGATTCATTTTGTATGGCAAGATGTCATGGGTTGTCATTACTGGATGGAAGAGTGCCTCTGATTTATTGTTCTGGTTTGGCTGGCAATAGGCTCTGCTGTTTTAGGTGGCTTGTCATCAGTGGTATTTCACTATACTTATCACAAAGGAGGGTCTTTTTATTGTGAGTCCAAGTAAAGGGTCCCACACAATGGGAGCACCAGTTCTGATGAAGTATTGTATGTTAGAAAGGACAAAAGTGCTGAACTGTTTTTTATTCTTGTGCGTGGATTAATAGAATACTTGGGTTTGTTTGATCTCTCCTGAGTTCCTCAAGCTGGTCCAGGTTTGTGCAGTTTTGGTTTGGTTAATTTATTCATTAAAAGCAACATTATTTTAAAAGATATATTATATAATGGCAGGTCATTTACATTCAAAATGTGCATGCTGATTGGTCAGCTCAACCAATGTGCCAATTGTAGATAGAACATATACCAATAGAAAAAAATCTGGTCACTTGGATTTTCTTCTATTAAAACAAGTTATGGAGATTTCCAGTTTTCTTGATTTTTTTTAATAAACTTTGAAATCCAGACATGCAAAGGTACGAGTGAGATGGGACAGAGAAAATATAAGAAAAATCAGATAAGTTATGCAAAACTAAGGAAACATTCCCGATTATCTGCCCTGTCTCTCTCATACCTCTGAACTGTCCAGATTTCAAACTTTATTTATTTTTTATTTAAAAAAAAAGAAAGAAAAGAAAAGTAATGGAGATCTTCCTTTCTCAGTTGCTTCCTTCACAAAACACTGAAGTACTGTGTAAGTGTGGGGCTGTAAGTCAGATACACATGCGCAGTCCTTCAAGAATGTCTCAGGTTACCAAAAGAGTAGAACACCACAGTGCTGCTCTACAAAGACATTCCCCCAGATTCACTATGCCCTGCACAGCATGCAAAATCAGTGCAGGAGCTCTAGCAGGCAATATGTCTGCCGTGCGATCCAGGAACAACCTGCAGGGGAGTGCACAAGAGTTCCTGCACTAATCCTGCATGGACTAAGCCCTTGTATGCAAATCACACCATTTGCAGGAGAAATCCATGCGAATGAGGTGATTTTGCAATTAGGAAACTTGTGACTGTCTGTGCAGGACTAGTGCAATCTGCAGAAATGCACTTGGTTAGTAACTGAGTGCATTTCTGCAAAATCCAAAACAGAGCTGTGACAGCACCGAATAAAGGCTGGATATCATTGCGGAAGCATGCCAATGGCCAAGTATAAGGCCATTGGCACTGCAAACAAAACAAAAAATAAAAAAATCAACTTTTAATTTTCTTTAGCTGATCTCAGCTGTTTAAGCATAGGGCAGCAGCATGCAAATGGGATTGGGGAGAAAATAACAAAATAAACCTAAATTAAGCATTCTAACTAAAATCAGTATTCTGCCATGCAAGTCAATGGCAGAAAAAAGACAACATGGCCAGTGAGTAGTGGTTGCTACAGTGGGAGGCTCAGTGTGAGACATGTAACTATGCATCAGCAAGCAATCCTAAGCAAATGAGGAGAATGATAATGAATCCCAGTTTTCCCCAGCATGTGAGTCAGGTCCCAACAGTGTAAGAGCAGGAATAGCTTGGTGCAAGCCTATGGGTTAGGTGACATCATGGGGGGAGGGTGTCAGGCATACTGTAAGTGAATTGGAGCCCTGTGGCTTGGGTTTGCTCCTAGCTTAGCACAGCTAAGCTAGGGCGAGTGTCTAAATTTGCCTAGCACTCTTTACAAAGCCTAAGCGGGTGTGCGTGCCGCACAGCGGGTTTTACAGGAAGAAAAAAGAAGTTAAATCTGGAAATAGCAGCAGTGTGCACTTTTGAGCACTGTGTTTGCATGGCGCGCACATGGGCTTAAACAGGAAGGCAATGGGAAGGGAAAACAGCAGTAGGAAGGTAATCAAGGAGAGCTAGCTTAGCTGGCAGGTGAAATGTATCAGAATCAGCCAATTACACAGGCAGCAGACCAGCCCAGCCCAGAACACCACTGTAAACTAAGCAAACACCTTCTCCTTTGGTTCTTCCCACACTCTACACCACCGGTGTAAACAAGCGGGAAACTTTTAACACTCATAGCAGAAAATGAAAGGGGCTGCAATAGCTATCATACAACTTGTGGAAGAGGCTGAGGGTGGTGAGGATGTGAATGCTGTCAACCAACCCACAGTGAGGAGACGAAGAAGAGTGTATAGACCCAGGGTAACCTATCAGGGGCTACATGAGTTGGAGATAGTGGAGCTCTATAGGGTGGACAGGGACCCCCTACAGCAAATTGTTGAGCTGTGCCAGCCACACCTCACACACAGAACTAACAGAGGGGAATCCATCCCAGTCAATACCAAGGTATGTGTAGGCCAAAGAATACTAGCTACAGGTACCTTCCATAGGCCAACTGGGGATATAATGGGGATTTCACAGGCATCAGCATCTAGGGTGCTCCACCAGTTCCTGGGTGCCATGTCAGCACATGTCAGTGAGCACATATATTTCTTCAACATCCATGAGGCATTGGCCAGCAATATGCAACTGTTCCACCAAATAGCAGAATACCCTGAGGTAGTGGGTGCTATAGACTGCAGACACATATGCATCAAAGCACCACCTGGTGGGAGGAATAGGGTCTACATTAACGGCTAGGGCTTTCCCTCAATCAACTGCCATGTCGTATGCGATGCCCAGGGCATAATAATGAATGTGTGTGCTGGCTGCCTTGGAAGCTATCACAATTCACACATCTGGCATCTGATGCAGCTGTACCAGAGATTTGCCAATGGGTACATCCCTCAGGGTCACCTAGTGGGGGATGCTGGATATGCACTGGACCTGTGGCTGAGGACATCCATCAGAAATGCACACACACCCGAACAAGAACTCCATAATGAGGCACACGCACAGACCAGAATTATAGTAGAGCATGTGTTTGGGATGCTCAAGTCACAGTTCCGGAACCTGGACACATCTAGTGGAGCCTTGCAGTACTCACCAGCTACATGTACCCAAATCGTCCTTTTATGTGCCACGCTACACAATATGATCCTGCAGAAACAGCTGAAGTAGGAACAGCACGGGACAGGGCCACACAGCCCCCCACCATTGCCAAGGCCTGCACAGGCACAGAGTGACACAAAGGAGGAATAACCTGAGCCTGCCCCAGAAGGCAGAACGAGGCATGCCCAGTATGCCCTGGCCATGGTAAAGAGGCAACACATAGCACATACACTGACACAGGAGGGACCCAGGGAATAACTCCGACTCTCACAGACAGTAAAAGGGATGCCAAGCATTACAACACCTATACCTAACCATGTGTAGGGAGTGCACTATGTGCATCCGACATAGGCAACCCTGCAGCACCATCCTCAATACTGGGACAACCACAATGTAAGTGACTCACACGTGCCAGTCGGGGGGAGGGGGTCACATACCCAACAACAGTCACAACCAGCAGGACAGGTGTAGACAAACACAAACAAAGGCTGTGCTATGACCTCTGAATGAGGCCTATGGTTAACCCCCCCCCACAGGCCTACACAGACAGACTACAGCAGGTCAGTCAGTGGGATGTCAGTTCTGAAGGGTAGGATGTCAGAAACCAATATGTAGGTAATTAAAAGCTAAGATCTGTAGTACACTGGTATGCCTCTAGCCAGCACAATAGGTAAGACTACAGACTGAAATGGAGTGCCTGACATGCCAGTACAGTCCTAGAAAATGTGTACAAGTGTCAGGTGTGTCCCTCCATCCCACGTAGAAATATAGTAACAGTCAGGTGTGCCCACCCCAATCCTGTGTAGAACTGTAGAAATAGTCAGGTGTGCCCCCCCCCATCCTATGTAGAAATATAGTAACAGTCAGATGCACCCCCCCCTATCCTGTGTAGAAATGTAGAAATAGTCAGGTGTGGCCCCCCCATCCTACGTAGAAATATAGTAACAGTCAGGTGTGCCCCCCCAATCTTGTGTAGAAATGTAGAAATAGTCAGGTGTGCCCCCCCATCCTATGTATAAATATAGTAACAGTCAGGTGTCTCCCCCCCAATCCTGTGTAGAAATGTAGAAATAGTCAGGTGTGCCCCCCTGCTATGCAGAAATGTAACAGTCAATGCAAAATGATTGATGGATAACCTGCAGAGACAGCATGCTACCTGTCAGTGTACAGCACAAAGGTCAGCACTGCAGTACAAACTACCTGAACTTGATCCACACATATAATACAGACATCCATACTGGGCATGCTCACACACTTAGGGAAATGAAGGCAATGTCAGTCAACAACATACTAAAAGGTCATACTGGGCATGCTCACACAAACGCATGAAGGCCATGTCTGCAAATACCAGTGGACCAGACATATATGGCAGTCACAGTTGTTATTGCAGATACTCGTCAGTATGCACCACTCATGCCTTGCACACACAGTGGATAGGAATAAAGACATATATGTAAGGACAACACACTATAATAAGCCAAAGGTAGATGGACATAGATGTGTGGAATAGGTTGACTGTGACAAGGAGCCATCCAGGCCTGTCCCGGCCAGTACACAGCCAAAGGGCCCCAAACACATGAGGTGCAGATGTCACTCACTGCAGATGCTAGCCACCAGTATCTACCAGCATGACAGACTATGTGGTGCACGTGCCAGCTGTGCAACATGACTGTACAAGGAAATAATAATCTAGCAGCTGTATACATGTATCTGTGAAATATGACCCTGTGTGTGCCCGCATGTGGTGTGTCTACCCCTAGATGAATGGGTTATGGCCTATCCACACACACACTGCCCTCCCCATAGCCCTACTATGACAAGCCTGCTGAGGTCATCCAATGTGAAATACACCTTTGGGAGAATTGTAGCCCAATAATCTCTGTGGCGCATCCCATAACTGTGTACTGTTGTAGTGTGATAAACTAGTTAGGTAGGAGTTCTAATCCAAGACTTGGCAAGTGTGTGTGCTTGTGTGTGTTTCTGTCTGTCTTTGACTGGGTAGAAAGCAATGCTTTTTAGGGTAGTCACACAACCAACAATTCAAATGCTCAACTTTGGCAAGGCTGCTGATGTCATCCACCTAGAAATACACCTTTGGGAAGGTTATAGCTCAGTAATCTCCATTGCGCTTCCTATAACTGCATACGGGTGTAGTGTGATAAAGTAGTTAGGTAGGTGTACTAGTCCAAGACATGGCAAGTGTGTGTCTGTGTAGAAAGTGTAGTGCTTCCTGTAACTGGTGTAGTGTGATAAAGTAGTTAGGTAGGTGTTCTAGTCCCAGACATGGTAAGTGTGTGTCTGTCTGTGTAGAAAGCAATGCTTTTTAGTGTACTCACACTCCCTACAATTCATATACTCAACTTTGGCAGGGCTGCTGATGTCATCCACCTAGAAATACACCTCTGGGAAATTATAGTACAATAATTTCCATAGCACGTCCTGTAACTGCGTACTGTTGTGGTGTGATAAAGTGGTTAGGTAGGTGTTGTAATTCCAGACATGGCAAGTGTGTTTGTCTGTGTAGAGAACAATGCTTTTTAGGGTACACACACTCCCTACAATTCATATACTCAACTTTGTCAAGGCTGCTGATGTCATCCATCTAGAAATACACCTCTGTGAAGGTTATAGCCCAGTAACCCCTGTAGTGTGTCCTATAACTGCGTACTGTTGTAGTATGATAAAGTAACTAGGTAGGTATTCTACTTCCAGACATGTCAAATGTGTGTGTGTGTCTTTCTGTGTAGAGATCAATGCTTTTTAGGGTACTCACACTCCCTACAGTTCATATGCTCTACTTTGGCAAGGCTGCTGATGTCACCCACCTAGAAATACACCTCTGGGAACATTGTAGCCCAGTAATCTCTGTAGTGCATGCTGTAACTGTGTACTACTGTAGTGTGATTTAGAACTGTGGTAGGGTTCCATCTCCAACCATGACAGTTCTGGATGTTTTGTGTGTGTTTCAATGTCTGTGTATAGAACAATGCATTACAGACTAGTCACACTCATTGCAATTCGAATGTCCAACTTTGGCAATCCTGCTGATGTCATTCATTGTGAAATACACCTTTGGGGAATGAATAGAGCAGTAATCCCCGTGGTGTGTCTTATAACAGCTCCATGCTGTAGTGTGGTATCAACCTCTGTTAGGGGTTCTATACCCACACATGTCAGTTGTGGATGTTTTGTGTGTGTGTCACTGTCTGTGTAGGAAACAATGCATTTTAGGCTAGTTACACTCACAACAATTTGAATGTCCTACTTTGGCAATCCTGCTGATGTCATCCAATGTGATATACACCTTTTTGGAAGGATTACTCCTGCAATCTTTGTGATGCATACTATAACTGCATAGCACTATAATGTAATAAGCTAGTTAGATAGGGATTCTACTCCCAGACATGACAGGTATGTGTGTGTGTTTTAACTCATATCCTGTGTGGAGGTGGTTGTGAGTGTGTGACACTTGTGGCCAATGTGGAGTGGCTTTTGCATAATTCTTATATGGTGGCCCTACTATATATCGTAATGTCCACCATACAGGGATAACAGATGTGAAATAGCTGGGAGGCTAAAGTGCAAAGCCATACCCATTCATGTGACATCAAGGCCAGACAATCACAGTTAGCAACCCCAGTATTACCCAGAGCACACTATCAACCCATGGCTCATACAAAAACACATGGCTAGGCAACACCCAATATGTGAGTAGTACACTGCCTACTGGCCACTGATAGTAACTATGGAGTGATAGCAGTGGGCTACAGAGGGCATGGCACCCTGTCCATCTGTCCAATATGCACGTACATGCAGACAGTGCACCCTCCCCATGTTCACCAATGGACACCTGCAACACCTGTGGTGCCATCACATGTGACCCACAAAGGACATACCATGCCTGACAACATGCCCTGTATAGACAGATGCCACTGACACCAGGGAATGACATTAGCATGCTATCAATGTAGGTTCAGGGTAAACCTGCTGCCCATTAGCAGTTCCCACCAGAGGTGGGCAAGACTGGCACATCTGATGATCATTTTTGATCACAACATGGGCCAGACACCACAGGTACAGTTCCACATGTCACTGTACATGCATGTGGGAGGTGTGCACATCCTAGACACCATTCATGTCATGGACTAAGGAACACATATATGGCAAGCAATGCACAACATTGTCTACACACAATAGTCACCTAGGTGACTGGATGGGGGATGCAATACCCACCTATGTAGGCAAATGCAGAAACCACAGCCCTGAGCCACAATGCAGACCATTGTCATGTGGCCTGATGCCAAGGTATACCCATCACCTAGCCTTGTATAGCCATCTGGCACAGTCGATCACCACACACCCGTGCAAACATGCACCCATGCATGTCAGTACTGGCACCCTGTGTGTGTGTGTGTGTGTGTGTGTGTGTGTGTGTGTGTGTGTGTGTGTGTGTATTGTATGGTGCATATGTTTACATCCATACTCACTACAACCCCCATTGGCATACTGAAGCATACTGTCTGATGTCAGACACCTCTCCATACCTTTTGCCCATACAACCTCAGTATGACCCATGTGGTGCATGTGATACCTTCACAGTGATGTGCTATGGCAATCCCACTACTGATGAGTTTTAATCCTGGCCCTGCCAAGTGTGTCAATGTGTGTGTGTCCCTGTGAGAGTGTGGCTGTATTGACAGTGGCACCTGTTCATGTGAACAGGCAGGTGTACATCACCTACCATATAGCTAAAGTATCCCTGTTGCAGATGTCACTCACCATCACATATATGTTCAGAGGGCTCCACAACAGGTAACCCATGTGGCGCATCCAGTAACTGCGTAGAACTGTGATAGCACTACATAGTCATCAGGGGTTTGATACCTGATGCTGGTAGGTGCGTGACACAAACAAGCTTAGGTTTTACTCTCCCACCCATCCCTGACTTGTCTATGCCTCTGTCTGTCTCTCCCACTCCGTCTGAGGTGGATGTGGAGACCTACACTTGCTTTGCTTAGGGAGCAGCATGTGTATTTTAAGTGATGCTCATGATCAGCTGATGGCCTCTGCATGAATTGTAGCTGTCCCCTAGCTGATTGCATGTGGAACAGCTGTGGTAACATTCCCATAGCCAATTGCATGGAAACACACTCCAGTATCTAAGAACATCATGTTGGTGTTGGCCCTTTTCATTCACTGTGAGCAGGAACTAGATCTGTTGTTTGGCAAACAGCATCTCAGATGGATTGGGGATTTACCTCTAACAACATACACTGTGGAAACAGGGAAACACACAGGAGGGCGATGTGCCTGACCTGACTACAGACTGTAAGTGCTGCTATACTGCATTTGGAGTAATGTTGGTTTAACAGTGTGTGTGTGTGTGGATATGGCTGTCCTACATGTCTCAATACCTGCCATGTCAGTTCTATGTTTATGAGGAACAGGTGAGGCACATTGCCCTCCTGTGTGTTGCCCTGTTTCCACAGTGTATGTTGTTAAAGGTAAATCCCCAATCCATCTGAGATACTGTTTGCCAAACAACAGATCTAGTTCCTGCTCACATTGAATGAAAAGGGGCAACACCAACACCAATATGATGTTATTAGATACTGGAGTGTTTATGTTTATGAGGAATCCCCATCTGCAGGGTCATCTGCAGACTGGGCAGTGTGTTGTGCCTTTGGTTTCATGTGTTACCCATGGAGCATCTATCTGTGGACTGCAGAAGGTAGTGTGAGGATTGCAGTCTGTAGATGATGAAAGCCATGACAGTTACTGACGTCATATCCCTCATAGGACATATGTTGCAGTAAACGCTGTTACAACAGTAAATGTATGAGGTTATCACAGCAACATGTCAATATTGGCCCTATGTATGTGCTTCCAGCCCAACTCTGTCAACGTTTGCACATATGTTGTGCATGAAGAGGTTCATATGTGCTGTACACCATAATTAGTGTCATCATATCTGATAACAAGCCAGTGAGATATCAGACTGCTACACATGTAATGTGCAGTAGGGGTTATATTTGATGACATAACCTGGACATAGTGTGGTTGTACAGTACTGAGGTCTGTGCACCTATAGTGAATGTTGACAGTGTGTGTATTGTTAATATGTACCTTGGGCTGTGTACAGACTGTGGTAGTTGTCATCGTCCTAGGTCCCATCCTATCTGATGTTATATGCTGCTCCATTGTATGTTACCATATTGGCTTACATGCTTGTAGGGCCATACACACACATGCCCCATACCACAGTCAGCCATCAGACCAAACTGTGTAGTGGCCCAATATATGCAGGATTAGTGTGTGAGTGGCACATATGAGGATGGTGTTGAACAGATAGTCCATATACTGTAATATGCTAGCTTGCCATATGTGGCTGTGGCTCTGTTCTCATTTGTTGTGGTTATGCACTTTCACAAAGGTGTATCTTACTCTGTGCTGTGACATGCCTGTACAGCCTGCTAAATGTGCAGGTACATGTGCATTCCCACATAGGAGATGTAGGCCAGTGTTGATCCAGTCTGCCTGTAGCCTGCACAGCGCATTGTTACATGCCTAGCTTCTTAGTGTACTTATCCAGTGAGATGTCATGTGCAGATACTTGCCAGATGTACTGCTGCCGGGCCTCCCTTAACAGTCAGGTATGTCAGACAGAGCAGTGGGATGCTGTACAGATGTATGTCAATATCTAGCCGGTAGTATGTGGCCATGGCACCCCTGTACCAGTGGTAGTACGTATCAGGCCAGACAGGTGTGTGGGAATGCATAACCTATGGTGGCATATGTATACCAATTGTTATGTGTTATACCCATCTACATGGCTGTTAACACCCATGTTGTCAAGCATGGTACACATGTTTTACACTAAGGGGTTCTGTGTATCCCTCTGGACTGTACAGAGTGTGTCTGAATATCCACACATATTGGCCAATATCTCTGTTGCAGTCGACAGGAGCAGTACGTGCTAGCAACAGTACTTTACTATGATGTCCTTTGGATGTCTGTCAGTAGCCAATGGCACACATGTAGAAAGCAGATGTGACCCCCCCCCCCACAGACAATCCCAATTACAGTAGCAATAGTATATAGAACTGTAATAGTACACAAATAAAGGTTTTCCATCCCTGCAAACCTGTGTGTGGTGTTTTTTCCTATGGCATCTCTGTGGGTATATGTTGCAGGCAATGATTGTCATTTGTATGGGTGGCCCATACAGTGTCTAGTTGTTCAGGTGTGAACTGTAGGCATAGAGGCATAGTGGCTGTTTCATATTTTGCGCACCTCCTACATATGTATCTTACTGTACATATCTCTGCGTGTGAATGTGTAGTCGCACATATAACTATATATATGTAAATAGTAATATATATATATATATATATATATATATATATATATATATATATATATATATATATATATATATATATATATATATATATATATATATATATATATATATATATATATATATATATATATATATATATATATATATATACATATATATATATATATGTATATCTGAATCTGCATATATGTGCCTGTGTATATGGATCCTGGAGATGTTGATAGCTTCTACAGTTTACATTTCCTATGGGAGCCAGACTGTACTGCATGAAATGTTAAAAACACCAGCCTGACATCATACAGGTGGGATGTCGTACTGTTAACATCTTGTGCCCATGTCATGTCAGGTACTGTTTATGGGATCTGCAACACTTGGTAGTGCATTGCAGGGTGGGCGTGTTTGGCTTGGGGGGTATGCCTAATTGTACAAGACGTATATTGTACATATCTCTGCATGCGAATGTGTAGTCACATGTATATATATATATATATATATATATATATATATATATATATATATATGTGTGTGTGTGTAAAAAAAAAAATATATATATATATATATATATATATATATATATATATATATACATATAATATGTATATCTGAATCTGCATATATGTGCCTGTGTATATGGATCCTGGAGATGTTGATAGCTTCTACGGTTTACATTTCCTATGGGAGCCAGACTGTACTGCATGAAATGTTAAAAACACCAGCCTGACATCATACAGGTGGGATGTAGTACTGTTAACATCTTGTTCCCATGTCATGCCAGGTCCTGGTTTTGGGATCTGCAACACTTGTGTATTGCACGGCAGATGTGTTTGGCTGAGGGGGTATGCCTATTCATACAAGACGTATATTGTTTGGGGCCTCTCAACCCCATTAATGGTGCATTTGGATATATTTGTTTTTGTTAATCTACCATTGCTATCTAGAGATGTATGGCCACATATACTATATATATATATATATATATATATATATGTATATATGTATATATATATATATATATATATATATATATATATATATGTATATATATATATATATATATATATATATACAGCTTACATATGTATGACTATGTCCGTATAAACCTACATAGCAATATACCTGCGTACATATATATTTATATATATATATATATATATATATATATATATATATATATATATATATATATACACCTTGCTGTTCATATGTCGACATATAGGTGTAGACATATATATGTGTAGATGTAGGCATTTGCATGTATATATGTTCATATATATATATATATATATATATATATATATATATTTCTAAATATATATATATATATATATATATATATAGAGAGATATGTTATATCTGTTTAGATATTAATATATTTACACACACACACGGACATACATCTAGATGTTGGTTACATTCTCTGTACTGTAGCATGACTGTGCTGGATGATATGTTTCTGAAAACATCAAATTTATGTATGCTTGTTATGGCTTAGTGGCAGGTCATTTTGTCTATGGTGTGCAGGGTCCCGGGTTCGAGCCTTGCAGTGGCTGTTTATTTTGTTGCTGGGCAGAACATGGGTTATTGGATACAGTGTGATTAAGGCATTTTAAAGCAGTTGTAAGCAGGTTTGCATGGGTTTGCATGGAGGTAAACACTGCTAACCTCTGGTTACAGTTTCTTATACTCACTTAGCGTCTATATTGCTTAACCTGTGTAGGCATAGCTTACCCCCATGCAAACAGGCTTAAACCCGCTCACTGCTGCTTAAAAGTGCTTACTCCCATTTACCCCTGTGCTAATTTCTTTAAAAGAAAAAAAAGGGGTTGATATGAAAGTGGTGAAAAATGGACACAAAGAGGGAAAGACAGTAGGGAAAATAGCCAAGGATGTGCAGGACGTGTGCAAGGAAGGTCCATTGCTGCCCATTTCTTCTACAGAAACAGCTGTGCATATACACTGAATATGGAGGTAGATTTGAACACTCAAACTCCTAGGGGGGTAAGGTCAACAGAAATAATTTTTAATAACAATTAGACTGGATTACATGTGTCCAGTGGACATGTGTGTGGAATAGAGAGCTGTGTATGGGGTGAGATTTTTTTGTGAGGACAGATTTCTCCTTTGGGTGTTTTTTCAGGTGAGAGTGGGATGTTGGGCAACAAGATGTTAACAGGAAGCCATGCCACCTGAATAATTTGAGGCTGGTATTGATAACATATCATACAGTACAGTCTGGCTACCATAGTGACTGCACAATGTGTAAGCAATAAACATTCCTAAGATACATATACACAGACACAGGTATGCAGATACATATATATATATATATGTATATATATATATATATATATATATATATATATATATATATATATATATATATATATATATATATATATATATATATATATATATATATATATATATATATATATATATATATATATATATATATATATATATATATATATATATATATATATATATATATATATATATATATATATATATATATATATATATATATATATATATATACACATATGTGTAACTATACATAGACACACCACAGAGGTATGTCTAGGATGATACATAATTAGTGGGTGCACACCGCGGGTGAACAGCCAGTATTTCTACAGTTGCACCTCATCAGATGGATAGTGTATGAGTCACCCATACAGATGACAATTGGTGCTTGAAACATATACCTACAGAGAAGTCAAAGGATGTAACACCACACACAGGTTTGCATACATTTTAAAGGTTTATCTGTGAGCTATTACAGTGGTATATGCCACCTCATATAGCTGTGTAGATTTTGATATACATACAAACAGATGAATGCAACTCTCAAATAGATCATTTAATACATTAATCCGAAAACATAACATATGTTGGTGTCCATGCCAAGGCGTCAAGTAGTACAACAGGAAAGACAGACTGGGCCACAGGATAAAAATCATTCAGCAGTAAGTAATGCAGATGTACAGCCCAGCAGCCTCTAAATACACTCTATACGCAACCCCTAGGGGGAAAATACCTAGGTTGACACAATGGGAGGTATCTGTTACATAACAATGCATACCTGCAATCATCACAATCACACTGACAAACAGAAGAGTCCATATGGCAATAAGCAGTAGGCCAGCAATGTTCACAAGGTGATATGTATGGTAATGTACATCCGTATAGCCAGCTGAATACCGGTATACCTCACATGTTGTAACATCCTCGGATAGTTATGGTGCATACCCCACCCCATAGACTGACTTACAGGGGCATATAACACTGTTAAATACACTGACCTCTAGACTGCAGAGGGGCACACATGTGTTGTGCAGATGAAGCCCACATATATATGGTGCATATGTTCTGTACACCATTATTCATTGACATCATACCCGATAACAAGCCGGTCAGATAACAGAATCCTGGACATACTGTGTATAGTAGTAGTGTTTCTGGGGACATTATTGGACATTCTGCAGCTGTGTGTACAGTATTGTGGTCTGTGTACGTAGCACAGGGGTCTGCAACCTTCACTATCCAGAGAGCCATGTATGGCCCCTCCCCCACCAAATGAAAGTAATCAGGAGCAACAACAGCTATTTGACCCCTAAAATGAAGATAACAGAGCATATAAGATTACACATATAGTTATATAAAATATAAAAGGACTAAGTGTATAAGAACAATACTTGATGTACGTCCATATTTGTATTCATATGTTGGGATTGCTTTATGTGTGCGTGTGTGTGTGTGTGTGTGTGTGTGTGTGTGTGTGTGTGTGTGTGTGGTAGAGTGGCAATTAATCCTCAGAGGTACAGTGAGAAACTACAGTGGGTTGTAAGAGCCACATGTGGCTCCAGAGCCACAGATTGCAGAACCCCAAGTTAGGTTTATTGACAACAGTATATGTATTGCGCATATTTACCTTGGGCTGTGCACAGACTGTGGTAGATGCCATTGCTAATGGTTCTATTCTATCTGATGTTACATGCTGCTCCAGTGTAGGTACCCTACTGGCTCACATTTCTGTAGGGCCAGACACGCATGTGTCCCATACCACAGACAGCCATCGGGCCACACTGTGCCATGACCAGTGTATGTAGGGTTACTGTGTGAGTGGCACATATGAGGATGGTGTTTAACAGACAGTCATTATAGTGTCATATTAAGCTTGTGTATCACATGTGTCTGTGGCTGGGTTGACATTGGATGTGGGTATGCACTCACAGAGGTGTCTGCCACACTGTGCTGTGACCTGCATGTGGAGCCCTCTATAATCACAGGTACATGTGTATTTCCCCATACAAAATATAGTCCAGTGTTGTGGCAGTCTGTCTGTAGTTTGCACAGTACTTAGTGACATGTCTAGCAGCCTAGTGTAATTACCCAGTGTGCTGTTATGTCCATTTATTTGCAAGACATACTGCTGCCAGGCCACCATAACTGTTGTGTATTTCTGACAAAGCAGCGGTGTGCTGTACAGATGTCAGTATCTACTGGGTACTATGTGGCCATTTGACCTCTGCACCACCTGGTATTATGTGTCAGGACGATCTGGTGTGTGTGCGTGCGCAAACTGTGTGGGCATATGTAGTCCAGTATTGTCGTGATATACCCATGTACATGGCTAGTCACATCCCCATTGTGAGGCATGGTCCATATGTCATGAATGAAGGGGACATGTGTACACTTCAGGACTGCCACAGAGTGCCAGACTGTCCACATATATTGGTCATATCCCTGATGTAGTCCACAGAATCATTACTGTACTAGCAGTGGCACTGTACTATGATGTCCTTAGGATGTCTGTTCATAGGCAATGGCACATATGTCTACAGCAGATGTGACCTCTCACACCCGACATGTCTATTAAGACAAACCCTATTACAGTAGCAGGAGTCTACATATATACCTGCAATACATCCATGACATCCGCTTGCACTAAGAGGTTGGGACTATTGGTGTTCAAGTAGGACTCCACTACATGTTCTAAACATATGGTAACCATATATGTGTACATATTTATCCACATATCTACATAGATATATACACATATACATATCCACATACATATATGGACATATAGATGTCCACGTACATATATGGAGATATATATGTGCACACGCACACACACACACACACACACACACACACACACACACACATATATATATATATATATATATATATATATATAGGTTTACTATTAAATGTGCGAATGCATTTTGTTCGAACGGCGACCCCACCGACGTGTTTGCGCGAACCGAAACTCCGAAAACATTTCGCTAGCGAACCGAAACCGCGAAAACTCCGACGATCGACATTACCGGCCGTGCAACACCTCCACACCCATGCTACCATGGGTCGGATGGGGGCGAGGTTTTGCCGTTCACACATCTGGGAGTCGGTGTAGTGACGATCGCAGTTCCGCATTCGGGCAAGGCGAGTCGCACATATCGGGATCGTCAATTCAATAGTAAACCATATATATATATATATATATATATATATATATATATATATATATATATACACACACATGTAAAAACTCACATATATACATATACACAGCAATGACTTCAACAATTGGCTAACTTTCTGATGTCATTCAAAGGGGATCCAGTATCTGTCTGCCTGGGATGACATGATTGACAAATCACAATGCCTTGCCAGAGATGGTCTGCACCTGTTGCCCCTGGGATTCATGTTACTGGCTACAGCTCTTGCCACTCCCATAGTGCCTTTTCTAGGCAAGGTTCAAATGCAAAACCACCAACGTAACAGATACAAGCATGCAAAACTGAAGGTAATGCTACTCAAAGCTTGAAGTCTTATCCTAAACACGCAGTCTCTCAAGGGACACCTACAAATGGAGAACAGTGGTATCTGTCCAGTAACTGAGACCTGGTTCAACACTCCAGAGAGCACCCCTGCAGTACCAGGCTACCACTCTTGCCACACATTTCGGCCACTAAAACAAGACCACAACACTACAGGAGGAGGAATATCCATATTCAACAAGGTTATTCACACATTCAGGCTGGTTCCCAACACAAAGCATCTGAATATCTCCTGGTGCAACTAACACTAGGTAAGACTGCAATCCAAATTGTAGCATGCTACAAATACCACACCATGACCCAAGATCCTCACTACACCTTACTAAAATACTGGAATTATTGAGATACAACCATAAACCCTCATACTGGGTGATTCAAACTACCCCATCATTAATTGGGAAAACTATTCAGGTAACAACGCCTTTCCCCAACAGCTCTTGGAGGTCATGATTTCCAATGCCTTGGATCACATAATCCAATGTCCAGCCAGGGGCTCCAATATCCTAGACCTGGTCATTACCAACATGGGAGATAGATGCTCCACACCAGTGGTCACTCCCTCATTAGTCAGGTCTGACCATAAGCTATTTACCATCGACATCCACATCCCACCCCCAATCCCCAGGAAGGACACCCCTGTAAAAATCCTCTACAAAGCCAACTTCATGCTACTCAAGTCATACATGAGAAACTGTGATACACCCATGGAGATGGGAGATGATAGACCAACTGCTGAATCCTACAGTGAGGCACTGTGTGAACACATCAACTCATGCATGTATCGTGCCATCACAAATAGGACCAAAATGCCCCCCTCCAAACAAAGGCAGCCAATATGGTGGACCACTGCCATAAACTAACTGTACAACAGAAGACTGTTGAAGACATAGGGATAATCCCAGGATGAAAACAACTCCCTCACCAGCCTCAGTAAGAAGCTGAGATCTCTCATAGAATCTGCCAAAGCTAGTTACATATATGAAATAGCCACAGATTCCAAAGACAACAGCAGACCGTTCTATGGTTATGTCCAGAATCTAACTGGCAATGTTCAGAATTGATCTGAGCTACAACAGAATGGCAGTAAATATACTGATCCCAACGATTTTGTCAATATCCTGGCAGATCATTGTACTACCACATTCACCCCCCTCTGACCCTCTAAAGGGCCCATCTCAATACCAATGTATTGCAAAATACAAGTAATCATGGCCACACAGGTAGAAACCACACTCTCCACAGCACAGAATACAGCATCCATGGGAACAGATAACATTCCAGGCTGTATACTACATGAACTACAAAATGAACTTGCACCTCACCTATGTGTCATGTGTAATCATAGTCTCACCTCAGCTTCATGCCCACTGAGTGGCACACAGATACAGTTATCCCACTCCACAAGGGAGATCCACCTTGGATCCCAGGAACTACCGTCTCATCAGTCTGTCTAGCCTGATCTGCAAGGGCATGGAATGCATTATAATGGAACATATAAATGAAGACATTGGCAAGCCTCAAACACTGGACCCTACCCAATTTGGACTTGTGAAGGGCCAATCATGTCTCCTGAACCTGATTGACTTCTTTGAATCAGTCTTTAGAGCTGTGGAAGGGGGTAAGGCAGTCCACACAGCCTATCTGGACCTCGCCAAGGCCTTCGGCACCATCTCCCACTCTGGAAACATAGATAAACGTACTAAGCTGGCCATACATTTCCACATCACATGATGGGTTGCCAACTGGCTTACTGACAGAACACATGATGTAAAAGTAGCTGACTCCAATACCAGCTGCAAACAAGTGACAAGTGACGTACCTCAGGGTTCAATACTGGGACTGCACATGTTTGGTGTCTACTTCTCTGAAGTACATGCAAACACTATGTGACCCTGTCTAACAAAGTTCACAGATGACTGCAAACTGGGAACCACTGTTGAATCTCCAAATGATGTGGGTATTCTACTAAAGGGCATTACAGAAACATATGCTTCATGCCAGAGCCATGGGCTCAAGCTTAATGGCCAGAAATGTGTGGTTATCCCCTTTGGGAAATACCATGTACACATGAATTACCACATAGATGGCAGTACACTAAACACCAAAGGTGTAATGACAGACTTAGGAACACAGGTGGACAGTGGTGTCACATTCAATAACCACATTGCCACAACAGTGAGGTGCTCCTTCTATGTGGTACACCTCATCACTAATGGCTTTTCATCTAGGAAAACAGAGGTAGTTGTCCCACTGTACTTATCCATCATTACACACATTACAGAGTACAATGCCCCATTTGGTATGTACCTCACATGACATCTGCAACAGCTGCAAAGGCCGCAGAAATACATCACTAAAAGTATCACAGGTCTAAAGCACATGCCCTATACTGACCATCTCAAAAACTTCCAGCTATACTCTGTGGCATATCATATACTCAGAGAAATCTCTGATTAACATACAAGGCCATGTCAAACCCTGGGTATTGACATCTGTAATAAGTGTATGTAATGTCATGTACAATACATGCGTCTATGTGCTGTCATTACAGTAGTAAGGGGTGTGAGTGTCATGTCTGGGACACACAAGTATATGAGACCTGCACAGCACTGTTATCTGTATGAATGTGTTACATGCAGGGGTAGTAACCCAGGGTACATGATGTCACACTGGCATTTAGTGGAACATGGTGGTACTACTTTTGAGAGTGCTGTCCCAGGCAAGGGTAGAGTGTTAAAAGTACTACTGACAATAAGCACACCTGCAGGCATAGCTGGACTCTGAGGCCAGTGTCGTGTTCCTGATGTGTGGGCTGTGTCACCATGTATATCCCCTATTGGATAATGATCAGACATGTGGAATGCATCTGTAGAGTACTGTCTGTACAGAACATGTTAGTGAGGGCATACAACATTTAGTACTGGCATATATATTGTTGTCAAACATCCATCTGTCGACACATTCATCCTACTGCATAGCTACTTGCCAAGCTGATGTCTGTGAGTCTCTCTACAGATGTGTAGATGGCAGGTATCCAGCTGGGATACGTACAGACAACCTATGCTTGATTGACACTGACATGTCTGCCCACCTGTGTACTAACTGGCACATACAGGAGACAACAACCTGTACGGACCACATGCCATGGGTACCTACACTACACTACCACAGTCAGCAGAACATGCTTGGGTACAGGTCTTCAACAGAGGCACTAAGCATTTGTAATACATGTTGCATACATTTCAACTGGATCACCTCAGTGCCCATGTGCAAAAGGCACCCCAAGGATTGGTTGATGCATGTCACTCTCACCCTGATGGTCACCAAAGTAATGTCTGTCGATAGAATGCCTGCTGGTACATGTCAGGTAGCATGATACTAATGTACACACAACCCCTACACAACCCCTTTTCCCTTGGACAATAGCCATGGACACAGCTATGACCACCTACAGCAATGCACCACAGTACTGACACATGTATGTGTGCATTACTGAGGATAGCAGTGTCTGTGTGTTAGTACACCTGTAGGTCGGAACTCCATGACAGCCTTCACAACCACCTCAACACCCATTTCCATAGTCAGATGTTGCTACTGCTGTGTTGGACATGACATGTACCCTGATACAGTCCTCACCCTAATGGCTACATGAGCCATGCATTACCAGCACAGCAGTGTTATACAAATGGGTTGATAGGTATGCAAAACCCATTGAGGTCTGGCAAGTGTATATGGGTGGATGTCTGCATATCTGTAGGGTATACCATTCTGAGGCCACATACTCTTATTACACTGCACATTGCCACACAGTAGTACAGATAGTGTTGTCACCCTCCATAGGTGAGGCATGACAATGCAACACACTACTATGACCATGGCATGTGCATTAGATGCATATCCCTGTAGTACCACTGTTGTGATATACAATGGGTTGTATTGCAGTCATGGGCAATGTGTGATAGTCGGTATGTCAGAGTGTCATCATGGGTTCCAGTGCATACAATAACCACTGGGGGATGTGGGTGCTGTGTACACTGCCAATACATCATGGTACACCCGGTATATGCCCCATGTACTACATTATGGTGAC
The DNA here is from genome assembly GCF_019279795.1 of Protopterus annectens. Taxonomy (NCBI): domain Eukaryota; kingdom Metazoa; phylum Chordata; order Ceratodontiformes; family Protopteridae; genus Protopterus; species Protopterus annectens. Next base: position 1,088,866,766 of record NC_056745.1, read on the forward strand.
CACTATCACCATCAACCATATACGTGACTGACACCAAAATACAGCCCAGTTACACATGTGCTGTGTGCAGCCTACCTGTGACACATTGGACACACGGACTTGTTAGTTTAGCACCAATAGGCCTGGGTCTCAAGGATGTGTGTCTGCCTGCTATGTGTCTGTCAATGCGTGTATGATGGTATGTCACACTATGTATTATCCATATACGACCATTACATCCACTATTCCCATACTGTACATGTCTGTGGATGTTCTGCATGTAACATGTAACCTGGTACACACCTCACCCTAAATTTTGTGTGGTGTGTGTAATGAAAGCCACACTTTTCAGTAGCACTACATACCTAGGTAGGGGTCTAGTCACAGTGTTGCCATGTAAAAGTGTGTGTGTGTGTATGTGGATGGGTCTACATACGGTAGCAGATTATACATGTCCCAGCGGGTCACCTGTCTATGTAGTAAATGCAATAACTGTTATACAATCCTGTGACATGTGTGCAACTGTACCCTGGATAAGTCACAGCCATGGGGTCACTACAGTGCCATAAGCCTTGTAGAATATGACTGCAGACCATCCTCCTGCTGACACATGTACACCTACAACACAAATGGATAACATTATGGAGATCACAATCACCCAGTGTTGCTAACAGCTGACATGTATCATAGCTGGATGGCTACACTACGTGACATGTATGCATTACACATTACACCTGACAACATGTTACACTGAAATATATTGCTGCATTATATTACAGTCACCGTGTGCATCAGAACCATATTAGCCTGTCCCTGCATCAATGTTATGGATGACAGGGATGTGGCACAGGCATCATCATATGCACAGGGTGTGTTGCTGGTTTGCCAGAGGCTGACAGTGGTCCATACATTTGACACCATGTGTGTGAGTGAGGGGTTTAATTATTTGGATGGGTTGTGGTGATGTGGTGTGTGTCAGTATAGGGTTGCCCTACATGTGTTTGTATAGTATGTGGGTACGGATGCACACAGTTCTGCCATGTGGCTGCCCATACAGGTGTTTTTGGACAGCTGAAGACCATACCTGGCAGGGTGTGCAGTTCACTGCCTCCAGCCATGGACACGCTGACTGTGCCTGCCAGGAGTTCCACAGGCATGTGCAGGTACAGGCCTTGAGGTGCTGCTCTCCCCTGATGATGACAGATGTCTGCTGGAACCATATCCTGCCTGGGACTGGCCAGGGTCATGTGCATGAGGCCTGCTTTGGTGTGGTGTGGACAGCACCCCCAGTGATGTGCTGGGGCTACTACTTCCAGTACGGGAGTGGCTTGGCATCCTAGCATGTCCACATCGACCGGCAAATGTTGTTGTTTCTGGCCTATGTCCATGCGGTCGTTGCACCACTCTCACCAGGTTTTCAAGAACAGACATACCATGGTCGAGGAGGCCCACCATCTCACCCCATCATCTATCCATGATCTCGTTGTGTTCATGGAGGGCAGCAGCAAGTTCACGGATGTTTCCACTTACAGATGAGTAGGCAGCCCTCTGCAGCCTCAGGCACTATCTGTTGTACATTTCTATATGTGCCTGTGCCTCCATGACAGCCTAAAACATGCGCCTGGTGGTACCAGTTGTGGTGTCTCTGCCAGGGGCAGGATGACCAGCAGCCCTACCATGAGCACCCTGCTGCATCTGCCTATGTGGTGGCCTGCCGGACATCTGGCAATGCCTGCTGTGGACAGACACAACTGGCAAGGTTACCACACTACCCTGTGTACTGCCACTAACTGCCAACTGTCCCTCAGCTATGGCTAGTGGTGATGGGGTATGTATAGGCACTGAAACTGTGTTTGGGGGTGGGGTGGCTAAGGGGGGATGTCAAATGTTGGTGCTGTGTCAACCCCTGACAAACCCACCTGTGCCTCAATCATGGTCTCATCGTCAGTGTCTGCATGCACACCAACATCAGGTTTCCTGCAGGAGGGACTCTGACCCACTTTGCCACCTATGGGGGATAAAAAGAAATGAACTTTAAGACCTGTCCAGCATTACATAACAATACATACATACACACACACACACACACACACACACACACACACACACTCCACCTTAATACCTACCTATCTGTGATGCTGCAGACAGTCCCATGTGTATTCCCTTAAGTTTCCCATCATGCATCACGCCTGGTGACATACATTCATTAATGCCACTCTTTAACGTCTCATTCCTCTAAATGCCTACAAAAGTGACCACAACACAAGACCTATTACTCCATTAACTCCATGACCTGAGTGTAGTACTGTTTACATGGCCTCACTGCTGTCATTCAGTGTTCACCCTGTGTATGTTGGGACTTTGTGAGCTTGGCCCCTATATGTTCGGGGCTGATATGCTCCATCCATAATGTCACACACTGTGGTGTTATGTTTAAGAATTGCTCAGTACATGCCTGACATGCTGCTCAATCAACCTATCATGTGACAACTGTGATATATGTATACACTCCCTGCTGTTGTCTAGTAATTCCCCAGTGCATCTGTAGTGTTGCCTATATGGGTTGTCATTCACCTCCCTGCTGTATGCGATATTGAGGGTATACCAGGTGTCTACTTTCCCTCCCAAAGTATGTTCCATGCTACAGTCCTTATTAGACCATCAGCTGTCCTGTGATTACATATCAGACAAGTATTCCTGTTGTGTTTTGTGTCAGCCCATGTTTATGCACTGCACAGTCACAAAGGGAAGTACTACCATATCATAAACTCCACACTCACACATGTGCATACATGGACACCCACACAACCACACACACACATGCACATACACATCCTACATGCATCATCCTCCCTCCTCTACACCACATTGAACCTACAGATGACATGAACACCCACCCACACAGAGACAAACACACAGACACACATACAGGTGAGGTTGCACAATGATAGTACACACAGTCCTCCCATTACCCATCTGTCAACATGCATAACATATGGTACACAACAGCATGCAGTGCAGCTATAGTTAATCCGTGCTAGCTACAGTATACATGTGTGTGAGGCATGTCCTGTATTAGTAGCTGATACCCCTTCCCTTGGGGAACACTGCACCCATGTACACAGTTTTGCTGTGCACCTGTTATGCACCCTGCCATGTACTGTGCATCACAACCTACAGGTGTAAATCCCATTACTGAATGTGCAGTACTGTGTCAGTTATGTCAGCTGTAATGCTCACAGACCCCTATGTTTTCCAGCAAAACATACCTGGGATGATGTGTGGTCAGCTGTCAGTTGTGAATGCTTGATGTGTGGTTTACAGCTGTCAACTTTGGCAGACCATGTATGAAAAATCCAATAGTATTACACTGGCAACTGCCAGATCATACCATAGTTATGGGGAGTCTACACACTCTTATTGATATGATGCACCATTCCTTGATCTGCCATGGGAAAAGATGCTAACCGCATTGCATGCAGTCGTGTGCGTCCCTGTGTGTGCACACGATTATCATTATGTTTTGTTGCACCCATTGTTATGTGTACTACAGCAGTCACTATTCCTGTCAAGGGTATACTAGAATGGCCCATCTGCATTTGCTTGTGTATGGTCAGTCTGCCCTACACATGTTCCACAACTCTGCATGATTGCAAGGTCTACTCATATGCACACCCCTTGGTGTTCACACAATGACGTCACTATTTATGTGGGTGTAGAGTTATGTCTGCCACAGTTACTGACCCAGTCTGTGTGCAGATACAGCCATTCTTACCATCCTTATGACTCCCTGCTGCGGTGCACAGGTGTGTCATACTGGCACCCCTCCCCACCTTCAGGCTTTTTACCTTCAGGCTTTTTGCAGATGCTTGACAATTATGGCCTACACGTGTGTCAGTTTGCAGTGTCCCATACACTGAACAGCATGTGTTACAGCCAGGTTCCAGCTAATAATGTGGACCACACTAATACATTATGCCACAGAGTACATCTGTAACAGTTGCCATTGTAATACTGGTATATAAACTGTTGGTGCACTGTACAGGGGTGATGTTTCACATGTGTCCCTACTGTAGTCTGTGTGCCACCATTATGTTAATCCCTGTGAACAAATTTCACAATGACAGGATGTTACTTATCCCGCAGGCATCTGACATTCCTTTCCAGTACTCCATCATGGTCACCACTGTGATGCAGTGCATGTAATAGCAACAATACATGAACATGTACAGCATGCATTAAGGGTAGGTGTGTTAGATGTGTGCATGGCATATACCATAGCCAGCACATGCCCGGTGTATTGACAGGTATCAACATAAACCATACTCACCAGCTACAGGCTGCTGCCATGGTGGTATACCAGAGAGACCTGCATAAGTATGTGAGAGATGTAATGTTAGTGGCCACATCTGTGGCATTGCTACAGGGTGGGTGGGCAGCATTACAGTACATTAACAGTACAAGTCCACAATACTAGCACTTATGCACATCTGTTTATTACTACTATGCTTCAACAAACAATAGTCATGACATATCAGATATGCATGGTCTACAAGGCAGAGGTACTGATAGCTATGAAGAGGATGAAGAATGGAAATGCTGTTGGTCCAGATGATATACCTGTGGAAGCTTGGAGGTGTTTAGGGGAAATGGCAGTGACATGATTAACCAGATTGTTTGATGGAATCTTGGAAAGTGAGAGGATGCCTGAGGAGTGGAGATAAGGGTTATACAAATAAGGGTGATGTGCAGAGCTGTAGTAACTACAAAGGGGTAATATTGATCATTCACAGCATGAAATTATTGGAAAGAGTAGTGGAAGCTAGTTTAAGAAGGGAGGTCATTATTAGTGATCAGCAGTATGATTTCTTTCCAAGAAAGAGCACTACAGATACAATGTTTGCTCTGAGACTGTTGATGTAGAAGTACAGGGAAGGTCAGAAGGAGTTGCATTGTGTCTTTCTGGACTTAGAGAAAGCATATGACAGGGTGCCTAGAGA
>NC_056745.1:1088879244-1088959244 GCF_019279795.1 Protopterus annectens
AAGAGTGAACGGTGTTGTAACTACAGTCTACACCTCCTACCTGTTATAGCTATGGGGTAAATCTTTGTTAACACTATCTGACAAATTCTACACATACACCCAGATGCCATGTTGATATTATAAACATACCTAGTAGTCCGTTATTGCACACACTCTGGTCAAGGCTTGACAGGATGCAGGTGTTAATGTGACATATTTTGGAATAGCTGTCATACACTTTGGGTGAGATGCTACAATGACAGGTTTGTTTCCATATACATTCTCTGTTTATGTTCAGGTCTGACTATCCATTATATGTCAGCATAAGCTGCCTACATTTCTTGGATCATCACACTTATTTGTCAGGGGAACAGGTTACCGGGCAGCAGATTTTGGTCCATTATCTGGACTTGCTGGACAGATCAAAACAGTTGAGGTGTATGACTATGCATACAGTTTACTACCTGAACATTCTGCCACAGTCTGTAGAGCTGATGGTTATGATTATGCTTACAGCATACTATCTAAACATTCTAGCAAAGTCTGTACAGTTGTTGGGTCTAATTATGCATACAGCTTTCTATCTGAACATTCTTGTAAACTCTGTACAATTGTGGGGTATGATTATGCATACAACTTACTACCCCTCCCGGGATTCAAACCCCTGCTGTGTGTGGTAAAAAAATTACAGTTGACATCACAGTACACTGTGCTATCAGAGAACTGGTGTAAAGTATTCCAATGGTTTCTGTCTAAGTCTCCCTCAGTTGTTCTATGTGACTGACCTCTTGGGACTTCCAACATTGTTATACTGAACTTCCTACACATTTTAACTCCGTTCAACAATGTGGGTAAGACTGCTTAATACAACAGTACTATTTATAGAATGCAACACTACAACAACATATGAAAGCAGAATGTACACACGCACTCCAGGGGTTATACTTTTAATCACTAGATATTACACTTTTTTTTCCACACAACCTATATGACAGTCTTTCTGCCATATTGTCTGGTTTATTTAGTACATCCCATACACAATACATTTTTATACAGGTACAACACTTTCTAGTACTGTTATATTTATTTGTTATGACAGTACATGCAAGAATATTACTAATCTGCCTCACGTCGCGACCTTTGCAGCCTAGCAGCATGGGCTTGCTGGTTTGCACCCTGCTCAACTGCAGCTGTTGGAGAAATACAGTGATATTTAGCCATTACCTATCCATAGTATACACAAGCTAGGCAAGTATTATCTATGTAGTAGAATGAGTAGTTACTCAGTGCTGGGGCATCATCCATCTGCCTGGATTCTTGGAACCACTAGTCCAAGAGATCACCCCTCTGCTGCTTCAGGTCAGCATGATGATGCCTGACCTGCTCACCAGTCCGGGGGATACCAGTGGTACTGGTGAGGTCACAGGCGAGACTATCCCAGGCCTCCACTTTATACTGAGAGCCCTGGTACCGGCCCTGCAGTAGTCTTTCCTCATGGTGTTTTACTAGGAGCCATACCATGAATCTGGACTCCTGGGTGCCCCAGCACTGTGTTCTAAATCGAGTGCCATCCCCAACTCCAAACATTCTGCCTACAGTAGGGAGCTGCAACCAGTTATGGGAATTATTGGTGCATGAGGGGTTTAAATACACCCAATTTCCCACACTTTCCCATGATTGGATGGTTCTGAAAAGGCTAAGGTATAAGCACACCTGCTTACCTAATGTTGACATTGCTTAAAGGAGCATACCACTGGCAAGACTGAGTTAGCCGGCCTACACATTGCTTTCACCACATAAGCTGACCTGTGCAATGCTTAGAGTTGTATAATATCTAATTAGCATTATATTTTCCTTTTGACATTGATTTATTATTTGTTGCATGTTATATCTGTGTCTGGTATCTGTGATTCATGTGTACGTACACTGTATGGGGTCCTGGGGAATTCAACACTTTATTACATGTACGCCACATATCTGGCCTTACTGCAGTACTCCAGCTCACATACTTATGCTATGTAGCAGGTCTTACAACATCACACTGTACGTAGATTAATTTAACATGTTCAATTTGATTTTCCTATGGTGAGGATTTGTTTATTGAAACTTCAGTCTTATGTACTGTTGTGATGGCTTAGTGGTTAACTACTGTGACTGTAGTTTCCTGTGTTCGAGCCTTGCAGATGCTGTTTATTTTGTTGCTGGGCAGAGCATGGGCCATTGGATACAGAGTGATTAAGGCAATTTAAAGTAGTAGTAAGCGGGCGTGCACATGTTTTCACGGAGGTAAGCACTGCTAACTTCCGGTTACAGTTTCTTATACTCAGTAAGCTTCCAGATTGTTTAATCTCTGTAGGCATTGCTTACCCCTGCGCAAATGCACTCAAACATGCTTACTAGTGCTTACATATGCTTACTACTGCTTAGTTGTGCTTAGACCTGCTTACTAGTGCCTTATTCATTATGACACTGATACTTCACATGTGCATTTCCTGCAGTACTCGAGTTCATAAATATGTGTTATTTAGTGGGTTTTGCAACAAAAATATTGGTTATAACGTGCTTTGCCATGTAAAACAGGCTATGCTGCAGTGGGAGTCGAACCGTGCATGCTTGCTCATTAGACAAATGCTCTGCCCACTACACTATTGCTGTGCTCCTTCATCTGCTTATATCGTTCTTGTTATCCTCTTCAGCCTTTTAAGCTGCTTTAACTGTAGCTAAGCAATGGGCACACCACCGCACCTACGGTTAGCTTTAATTGGATTTTTAAAAAAATAAAAGGCTTTCTTCATTTACTTTTTCTGTACTGTTGCTGTTGTACACATGGAGAACTGTTGGTGGGGATCTGCAGACACTTATGAGCTATCTTGCTCATTTCTTCCCACTTTCTGCTGTTCTACATTGCAGGGGTGTGTTTATTCTGAGAGCTCTGCTCTCAGACATGCTCCCTGCACTCGTATACATTCTGTGTAAGCCTAGGAGCTTGGGCAGCATGCCTTCATTGATATGCATGGTGCGCTGCCATCCTGGTCCTAAACGGGCACTTCCATGCAGGAAGATTGGTGACTCCGGGGGATTATTTAAGAAAAGTACGTAATTTTTTTCTTCAATGATGTCATTGTATAATAGCAATAATCAATTCCTGGGTATGATATTTTGAAGATTTGCCCATGGTTGCCTTTGTTTAATAACTCAGGCTTCACCCTCATGATTAAAATGCACCAACCATGGGTAAATCTTCGGTATACTCCACCCAGTCATTGGTTATTGCTATAATATTGCCATTACCAATTAGATATCAACACCACAGCATTAATGTCGCTAAGAAGTCATGACTGCTTGTTTCTGACATTCCATGTTAAGCACGAGTTCTGAATTATGTGACAGAACTTCCTTCTCAAAAAAAATCTTACACTTTTCTAATCCTGTCAGCACTTGCTAATAATAGGCAGGAAGCAAGCTAACAGATACATGCTGAAGAATACTCTTATTTCATTATGCTGTGAAAGTATATTGCAAATGAAATGCACACAGAGACCTCTTTCCCTTCTTTGTACTTCTCACCCTTCACATCAAGTCCCGCCCCCATCACAACATCCTGTCTTCCATTTCAGATTTACCTTCTCAACTACTGATATTCAAATAATTGTATCTTCTTTTGTTTCCTTTGCCTACATTTTGTCCCTTATCTGCTCTATCAGATTATAATCACTACCATTATCCTTTCCTCATTTTCCTTTCCTCTGTACCCTCATTTATTGTGATCCCCATCTCTTCTTCTTTTACTTATATCATCTAGCCATCTCATTCATCCATATTTTTAGCTTGATAGAAAGATAGGTTCATAGATTAAGTACTAGGCTAACTGCCCTTGTGGGCCATTTTAAGCCTAGCTAATTACCCTAGGTGATAATCAAAGCATGCACCTTGTGTCTGTAAGGTAAACACTTTAACCATTATGCCATCCTCCCACTCATATGTACAACTAATGCAATAAGCAATCCTCCTTTGTTATCGTACTATAGAAAAATGCTGCAATGTCTACCTTAGGCATAACAGATGGATTAATCTGAAAAGATGCTCTATTTTTGTGAGAAAACGAGACGAGACTTCAAAAAAAAAAAAAAAGCCCTGTAAATCAGAAACCCTTCTTCTTGTATTAAATATCAAGAATGTTTTCTAAGTTAATGACTATAAATTTACCCTAGAAGCTGGTTAAAAGAGAGGCAAGGTTTTTTTTTTCAGCATAAAGCTATGATCTCACACATGTAAAGATTCTTTCTTGTTTAATGTCTCCCCAAAAGCATATTTTAGATGTGCCATAGAGTCCTTCAAGGAAGGCAAGATTTTATTTTATTTATTTATTTATTTTATTTTGTTTTATTTTACATTTGTTGACCAGGCTAGTCCAACTGGATACATGTCCATTTTCAGTAGAGGCCCAGGGAGATAAGCTCCAAGATTAAACTAATGTGTGTTTAGTTTAATCTTGGAGCTTATCTCACCGGGCCTCTACTGAAAATGGACATGTATCCAGAATACAAAGCAATACAGCAACATAAACTAATACATGTTAAAAATACAAATACAATAAAGCTGCAAACTAACATAGTAAAACTAGCATCAAGGAGTAAAGTCACAAAATGCTAAAAAATGATTAAATACGGTACTGCTGTAGGCTAGCATAGAAGGAACTAACATCAATAGAAAAACATGAATGCAGGTTTTGGCAATGCAGTAGTTCTAGAAGCATATATCTGAGGTATATAGTTTGACATTTATTATACAGAAGAGTAGGGAAGAGATGAGTGATTTACACCTGAATGTGTTGCTAAAATGCCTTGAGGGATGGCTAACTCAGTCCTGAGCCAGAAAGTTAAGATAAGTATTACAATACTACTGGAAATAGAGCACAAAAAGAGTCTAGTACTTGCAAAATCACACATGAGGAAAACCTTGTTCATTTACTACCAAACAAATTGGTTGAAGACTTCTGGGCAGAAGCTAGAATCTAAACCACCACTGTTAAGAATGCAGGATCCTTGATCATGAAATAAACTGGAGAAATATGTAATTAAATAAAGGAAAGAAGGTCCAGGGAAGGCTTACCAGAGGGTATGTCAGGTTTCTGATTGATAAACTTCAATAGCTGTGATTACAGCAAGGGGAACCAAACTTGTCAAGGACAAAATGAAACTATTAGAATGACTTTTGTCTTATTCTGCATGGTGAGTTTCAGGAACATTGATACTTGGGAACAGGCAACAGTCCTCAGCAGTCATTCCTAAACCTGAGCATGCCATGATGTCTGATATTGAGGATGGATTAGGGAAACAATGTTGCTGCAGCAAGATAAGTTGCAAAAAGATTTGAAAGACTAACAGACCACTCATGTGACATCTCAGGGAGGAAGGACAGGAGGGACTGACCAGAGTCAGATTGAGGTGCTGAAGCCACCAGGACTGATGTTGATGACAAGCAAGATCCTTAGCTGGTTTGTCATAGGGTTTTTGAATTTTGAAGTCCAATTGCAGGACTTTCTTAGACATTTTCCATGGGTACCATAACTACTGCAGCTTCCACTAGACCTAATACCTTCAGACAGAAGCATGCAAGTCACAGTTAGAAGTCATAACCATGATGGAGGAATTAAAATTCCGTCCTGTGGAAAATCTGGATGTGTAAGACAGTGCATTAAAATGGCTCCTTTATAAGAGTCAGTGCATGCAATGGCACCATTTGAGAATTTGCTGTGTTTACCGAGATCTTCTAAGGACTGGAATAGAAACTCTGGTACTAGAATCAATGACTCCTGGGTGAAGGCAGCTAGCAGACAGTCATCTAAATAAGGGAAAACTTTTGTGCATGTTTTATGTACTCTACTATGTGTCCTTTTTTCCATGCTATTTTATTTTCCTCCTACCTTTTCCCACTGCTAGCTGTAATTGTAACATTTCTTGTTTTGGTCATCTTCTATTGGTTGTCTCCACCTCCAAATTAAATAACTGAATCTGAAAACTCCTTCTGAAATATCTCACTTCAGATTAACCAGCCATTTCCCATAACTATTTGATTTCCTCATATTCCTCCACATATATAAATGGTCTGCCTTTTTCATATCACACCACCATCAGCAGTATGATGTCTGAATCCCTATTACTGTAAGTTTAGTTGAGTTATGTACCATCTGTACTGATCTGACTTGAACATCTCTAACTAAACCAACCTTATTTAGGAATCTCATAATACTTAACACTTCCTTCCAGGAATAGTATTCTTCCCTCTCCTAAGGCTAAATAGATAGGACTGCTTCCTCTGAATTTGGCTGGAATAGAATGTGAGTTATGCATGCAAGTAACATGCACTTCCTGGGCTGAGTGTGATTTTGGCATGCATATAAAGGAGTAGGAGAAGGAATGTCAATTTAGCTTTACAATCTGAAATGGCAACTTAATTCATGTACTTTTACTAGCACTTAATGATATAAGATCATTGTTAAAACTGGTTACCAAGACAGTTTTCATTGATAAGAGACACATTAAGTCTAGCACTATGAAAAGTATGAAATGTTTACACTAAAGAAGTAAATGCGAAACAGATACAGATAAGTCAGAAAGTGTTATTTCTGCTGATATCGCTGCAAGTAAACTTAAAGATCGATGACAGAAATACTTTTAGTCAACATTTTCACATAGCAGATATTCTTTCCAATGATATCAATGTTTAGACATAAGTGAAAGGTTAGAAATGTGTGCTAGCACTTTAAATGGAAACATCCCTTCTTCCTTTTTGTCCTGAAACAATGTATTTAATGACTCAGTAAACAGAAACATCGTGGCTTCTAAAGATATGAATAGACTATTGCTAGCTTCTTTAAACTCATTCATGATGCGGCTGTTATGACATTTAAACTCCTTCATGATGTGGCTGTTAAAGACTTTGCAGAAATACAGCTGCATATAAATAAATTGGAAGAACAGAAATTTCAAAAAGAGCAGTTAACAGAGATTAATGACAAGATAATCACCACAGAACATGATCTTAGTTTATTTAGAGATAAACTATCAGAAATAACTAATAAACACTTTAAATTTAACAACAAAATGATTGAATTTAAACTACAAATATAAAGGAAAAAATTGTGAATTTTGGGAGAACCTGAATTGCGGGACAGTAAAATTGATTGGAAATTTTTTTACAAAAAAGGTTTAATGCTATTCTTGAACTAAACGGCCATGTACAAATAGACTTAGATCAATTTCACTGTTCTGCAAATCCTCTTAAAAAGGATATAGCATAAGTACAATTCATACCTATTATTGTGAAATGTATGAAGAATTATGACAAAGAAAGGATTTTGCCTACAGCTATCAAGAAGAAACAAAAATCACTTGGATGGTGTTACCATTTCAATTTTTTCATATTTGCCTACTGAAGTAGTTAAGCAGTGGAAATCCCTTTCAGTTATAAAGGAACAACTATGGCAAAACCAATTTAAGTATTTTTTTCCTTTTTCCTATGAAAGTTAAAGGGATTTGGAAGGCCACTTATTTCACCTTTGATAACCAAAAAGAAGTCAGAAGAGAAAGTATAGTGCTTGGAATTTTATAACTTACTGTCCTTGGGACCTCACTAAGTTTTTTTCCCATTTTTTTAAATTATGGACATATTTGTATTTAGACTTTTCCAGTACCTATCTTTAAACTTTTTATCTTTTTTATTTAATTTCACTTATTCTTTCTTTTGGAATTGGTGTGGTGGGAGGGATCTATTCTACTAGAAAAGTTCCATGACATTGAAGTATGTAACTAATTTCATTTTTAACATACATAAATATTAACATTATGTCTATGAATATTAATAGAACACATATTTTCTATACAATTTATAGGGTTATGAAATTAATGAGAAACATTCATAGGATATTTTATTATAATAAATACTTATAAGTGATAGTCAATGTCTGTATTTATCTATGAAGTATAAATGGTTTAAAACAAAATCTATAATAATTATGGTTCACTGAGACTGGTGGATGCAGCTACAATTCAAACTACATGTAGTAATGAATTAATTCAGCATTGTAAGGGCCATTGCTGCTATTTCTATAAAATGTAATTATAAATAATGTTGATTTCAGTATATGGCCCCTTTGAGGCATAAAAAATATTTAGAGAATATTTCTAAATGACTGCAATGCTACTTTAAATCCCAAGCTTGGATGAAGCATTTTATCCAAGAAATAAACATATAAAGTTTTAAATGTTACATTATTAAGAAATGTATTATTTCAGGCTTTACTTGGTGCTTACAGAGTTACAAATCCTACAACAAAAGACATTTCACACATCATGAGAGCAACTAACTTGTATCCTAGAATTGATTTCTTCCTAGTTTCTCATGATGCAGTATTAGGAGCTACTACTTAGATCAATGTAATATGTCCTCTATACAGTCATAATGGCATTTGCTTGTGCTGGTCAGGTAGCTTATTCCCTAATGTTTATTACAATAATAGAAAAAATGTTGTCAAATTGGTTTGTAAATGATGAGTTTTATGAGTTATTTGTGAGCTAATAAGAGAAAATATGTCTATCAAAAATCATGTGTATTGCACAGATTTAAACAAGGTGCCTTTAAGGCTCACATTTCAGGTCACTTAATTAATATTACTACCTACTTTGTACAAATTTGACAACTTAAGATTGCTGAACTGGATGAATTTTTGTGTAGATTAAATGGATTACAGATGCTACATTATGAATGATATATAGGGATATGGTAAAATATATGGAAGAAAGAAAAGTTTATGAATGCAAGGTTAGCAAGATTCAGACCAATTCACAGTTTCAGAACACTTATTTGTGTAGTGATAAGATTGGTAAACTTTTAGCCATTTAATGTAGAAAAACTGTAACTCAAAATATTATAAAGCGCTTGTGTAACACTCAAGTTATATATGTGTGTGTGCGTGCATGTGCATGTGCGAGTGCGTGTGTGTGTGTGTGTGTGTGTGTGTGTGTGTGTGTGTGTGTGTGTGTGTGTGTGTGTGTGTGTGTGTGTGTGTGTGTGTGTCTATTTAATATTTCCAGCCTGACTCAAAATAACAATATTTTAAATTACATAATTTTTGAGTCTCATAAGTTAAAATTGTTGAATTGTGAAAATAACTATGATGACATAATTGATAGTATACAATCAGTGAAAAAGAATATGGGGCCTGGTCCAGATTATATTCTTGCTGAATTTTATATTATTCATAAATATGAGTTAGCACCATATTTATTATATCTGTTAAAATTTTCAAGTATACCTAAGTGGCATATTTCCATCTCTGTATTAGATCAGATTTGATTTATATGTACAAAAATACAGTATTCTATTTTCATACATGTAGAAATACAGCCATATTAAAGAAGGCTTTGCAGTTTGCATATAGTTTCAGTGAATGTACTCTTAATAGGTGAAAATAGCCTTCAAGTCAAGAATATGGATAAAAACAGAATGTGCTGTACATTTGAGCACAAACACATTTTGATTGCATGCTACAAGGCTTGGGAACCAAGGCTAAAGCGGTATGTAGAAACTTATAGGGTTTTGGTATTATTAGGAAATATGCCAGAGACAGTTAGCTCAGTTAGTTCATTTGGACTGATAGGCAGAAAGTTATGGCAGTACAGTCATTCAGGAATGAGTAGAGTAGACAGGTAAAATATCCACAGAATATTAATTATACTATTCAGCAGGAAAGGAGTATGAAGAATATGAGTGCAGAATACTATTCAGTTTATCAGCAATGTTATTGGAGACAGTATTTGGGAATTTTTGAGATTTACCTTCACTGTACATAATAAAGGATTCTATACCATACGACAGTTTTTGCAGACTTTATTCGGAAATGTACAGGAAGACCTGGCAGATGAAGGAATGACTGGCATCTGTTCAGCACAGTCCTGGATAATTAACAGATAAAGACATTCATTCCAGTCCCATTCCAGTTTCTTCCAGTCATTACATCTCATTCCAGTATTCTACAGTCACATCAATTCTTTCAAGGGTGAACCAGCTGGGAGTTGAACTTAGACTATCCTGATCTGCATGGTAGTAAAGTGTTGCAATGCATAAATAATATCTTGATACAGAGAGCAAAAAATATATTAAATTATGTTTTGCTAGTCTACAGAATGTAAAATTTAAAGTCAATGCTACATTTCAAAAGTGACAGAACAGTCAAAAGTTCAGATCCCATGTTAGAAAAGAATGCAGCATAAATATTGCATGTCTTTAAAGCCACAGGTACATATCTCATGTAAGAAAAGTAAGAAGCATCAGAAATTTGTATAAAGGACAGACAAGTAAAGTTCCAAAATCAGATCAGTTCAACTCTAGTAATAAATGTATATATGTAAATAATTTAAGACTGTATATGTCATGCATAAATTGCAGTTTATCAAGCACACCAGAAGCACAGACTTATGTAACTGAGCTATCAGATTACATGCCAGCTGAGTGAGGTGAATTAAGACAGTACTGTATGTCATAGAACAGTATGGCAAAGATCAGTTTAAAATGATTAGTGACAGTTTTATGCAGTAACAGTTCTTACTATTTATTCAACAAAATTGTAGACAGTAATGATAAATCCTTGCAGCAGTCAGGAGTACTGAAAGAACTAAATGATGTCAGCTAAAAAAACAGCTATGTTAATACAGTGGGCAGAGACTTGCAGATTAAAGCAAATTACAACCTAAGGGTCACAGAGTAAATGTAACAAGTTCAACAGTTAAGATTAATTTTATAAAGGTGCAAAATGCGAACAATGTTAAAATATTAATACAGTGTTAGATTACTGTTTAATTTCCTTTGAGGTTATGACAGGTAAAAAGAATGCCACTGAGATATCTGCTTGATTTAATACTGAAGTTACACCCTTTCATTTCACTGTAGTACATTATCAGTTCAGTTACAGACTTACTACAGTTTAGTTATTAGTAACATTAGTCTAGTTCACTATAGTGCATTATAAGTTTCCTTACAGACTTATAAGAGTTTATTAGCAGCATATGTTTATTTCATGCAGAAAATGTAAATAAAGTCAGGGCAACAAGCAATGCTATCAGTGTATAATTGTTAAAGCTGCTAATGTTTCTTTAAGGACCTGATACTGCTTTTTTTGTGCTTTGCTGATATTGTTACAAAAAGACACACTGTCAGTTTGGATATTTAAATCATTTCTAGGTTGATTTTCCAGAATGCAGAGTAAATATATCCAAGATTGCATCAGTCAACCAGCCTTGCACAGATGATAGGAAAGGGGAGATTTGGAAGGCCTAAGTGTAAGTGGACAAAGAAAGCGGCCTTTTCAATACCTCAGCAGTGACTGGGACAATGTAGAATAAGGCTTAAACTTGGCAAGAGCTATGGTGCACAACTCAAGTACAGAAAAATAGGGTCTGTATTATAACCTCGAAGTTACACATTCATGAATACCCATTCATTGACACATAATTGTCAAACGTCCTCTACACCAAACATCCACATCGATTTTTTTCCAAGAGAAAGAAATCAGTAGCCCAACAACCCATGAGACAATATAACAAACACTATTAAGTGAGGGAGGTTTTGCCCTCACACTCCACTAACTAAATATACTAACTCTGAGATTGCACTACAGTGGGGAAAAGAGCAGATTTAAAATAACGGCCAACTGATTTCTTTCCCTTGCACAATTGTCGATTAAAAGGTGCTCATGATTTTGTACCTTCAAATATTTAATATAGACCCAAAAAACAAGCCTTCAATGTTTGTTTAAACATGTTTCAGTTATCTAAATTCTTTGAAGTTATAATGTATATATAACAGATGTGCATTTATGCAGATTAGAGTTGAAGCAACCATGCAAACATTTTAATATTCTCACACAAGTGTATAACAGTACTAGCTTTCAGTTTATATTTTTATCTGTGTTCAGATAATACTGACAGAAAAAGGTACTCCTTTAGTAGTAGTTTAGTCTCCAGAATATAACACTACCAGATTTCAGTTTATGCTTTTATACGTATTTAGGTAACACTGGCAGAAAAGGGAATCCTTTTGTATTAATTTGGTTAGTTTCCAGAATATAACATTTATACACAGCTATTTTACATGTTCAGTATAAATGTGTATCACTTTAATGTACATTTCAGTCAAGGTTCAAAATATGGCATTCATACTCAGTTATTTGTTCAGTATAGTATATTTCAGTCAGATTTCAGAATATAACATTCATACTCAGTTATACATTTCTAACAGCATGACTAGAGAGTTTACAACATGCAATTACATCACACTTCACATTATTCAGTCATTAGTTTTAAAGGTAAACTAACAGAATTATTTGTAACAGAGTTATTAAGATAAGTTATCTAAAGTATAAATAGTAATAATTATTTAATATACTCAAGGCATAACAGTTCATGCTTAATGTGTTAATTAATTTGCAAAATACAGTGCACTTTACATAATAATTATTGTACATGAGACAGAAACTTAAAAAAGACACTCCCCTAAATTCTCAAAAGCTTACGCAGCGTGCATGATTAGTGTAAGAGGTAATGTTGGCAATATGGCGGCCGAGCGATCCCCGTACATGCTCGTTTGATGTGCGCGAGCGCTCTTGCACTAGTGCTGCACATTCCCAGCCCCCATATGCAAATTACCCAATGCTGGAATCAGGCCGTGCACGACTAGCGTAATATGCAGAAATGTACTTCGTTAGTAACCGAGTATGGTTCTGCAAAATCCAAAACGGGGACATGACAGCTCCAAATAAAGGCTGCATATCATTGAGGAAGCATGCCAATGGCCAAGTACAAGGCCATTGCAAACAATGCAAAATGTAAAAAATACAACTTTTATTATATGTCCAGAAATCATGGCTGTTTAAGCATAGGGCAGCGGGCGCAAACGGGATCGGCGGGGAAATAAGAAAATAAACCTAAAAAAGGCAGTCTAACTAAAATCAATATTCTGCCATGTAAGTCAATGGCAGGCAAAAGACAACCTGACCAGTGAATAGTGGTTGCTAAGGAGGGAGGCACAGTGTGAAATATGTAAATATGCATTAGCAGACAATCCTATGCAAATGAGGGAAAGGATAGTGAATCCCAGTTTTCCTCAGCATGTGAGGCAGGTCCCAACAGTGTAAGAGTATGAATAGCTGAGTGCAAGACTAGGAGGTAGGTGACATCATGGGTGGGTGTGTCAGGCAAACTGTAAGCGGATTGGAGCCCTGTGGCTTGGGTATGCTCCTAGCTTAGCACAGCTAAGTTAGGGGGTGTGTCTGAACCTGCCTAGCACTCTTTACAAAGTGTAAGCAGGTGTGCGAGCCGCGCACCAGGTTTACAGGAGGAAAAAATAAGTTAAACCTGGAAACAGCAGCGGTGTGCACATCCAAGTACTCTGTTTGCACGGCACAGCCCCGGGACCAAACAGAAGGGCAATGGGAAGGGAAAATAGCAGTAGGAAGGTAATCAAGGAGAACTAGCATATCTGGCAGGTAAAATGTATTAGCAGCAGCCAATTACTCATGCAGCATTCCAGCCCAGAACACTATTATAAACTAAGCAAACACCTTCCCCACTAGTTTTTCCCACACTCTACACCACCGGTGTATACAAGTGGGGACATTTTAACAAACAAACCTACAAAATGAGAAGGGCTGCTGCAAGCAACATAAAACAACATGTACAAGAGGCTGAGGGTAATGAGGATGTGCATGCTGCCGAATAACCCACAGTGAGGAGACAGAGAAGAGTGTACAGACCCAGGGTAACCTACCAGGGGCTACATGAGCTGGAGATAGTGGAACGCTATAGGGTAGATAGAGACCTCCTACAGCAAGTAGTTGAGCTTAGCCAGCCACACCTGACACACCAAACTGACCGAGGGGAACCCATCCCAGTGGATACCAAGGTATTTGTAGGCCTAGGTATACTAGCCACAGATACCTCTCAAAGCACAACTGGGGATAACATGAGGATGTCACAGGCATCAGCATCCAGAGTGTTCCACCAGTTCCTGGATGCCATGTCAGCACATGCCAGTGAGCATGTATATTTCCTCAACACCCATGAGGTGTTGACCAGCAATATGCATCTCTTCCACCAAATAGCAGAATACCCTGGGGTAGTAGGTGCTATAGACTGCATGCACATATGCATCAAAACAGCACCCGGAGAGAATGGTAGGGCCTGCATCAACCACAGGGGCATCCCCTTCATTAACTGCCAGGTCGTATGTGATGTCCAGGGCATTATAATGAATATGTGTGCTGGCTGCCCTGGAAGCTATGATGATTCCCACATATGGCATCTGACGCAGCTGTTCCAGAGATTTGCCAGTGGGGACATCACCTACAGTCACCTAGTGGGAAATGCTGGGTACACACTGGAGCCATGGCTGATGACACCTATCAGAAATGCACACACACCTGAACAAGAACGCCATAATGAGGCACACGGACAGGCCAGACATATAATAGAGCATGTGTTTGGGATGCTCAGGTCACGGTTCAGGTGTCTGGACACATCCGGTGGAGCCTTGCAGTATTCACCAGCTACATGTACCCAAATTGTTATGGTATGTGTGATGCTACACAATATGATCCTGCAGAAATAGCTGCAGCAGGAATAGCATGGGGCAGGGCCACACAGCCCCCCCACCAATGCCAAGGCCTGCACAGGCACAGAGTGACCCAGAGAAGGAAGAACCTGAGCCTGCTCCAGTAGGCAGAAGGAGGCGTGCCCAGTATGCCCTGGCCTTGGCAAAGAGGCAATGCATAGATAGCATAGATAGTACATGCACTGACACAGTAGGGTCCCAGGGAATGACACCTCTCTCCGACTTGCACATACAGTAAAAGGGATGCCAAACATGACACCATCTGTGCTCAACTATGTATAGGGAGTGTACTATGTGCATCCGACATAGGCAGTCCTCCAGCAACATCTGCAAGTCTGGCACACCCACAAGGTAGGTCAATCAACCTATGAATTGACAAATGGAGTAGAATGTGTTGTCACCTGTAGCTATGGTATGGATGTGAGCCTGCAAGGGAATTGGGATGTTATGGCAGCTGACAGTAGACACCAATAGTGGCACCCTGACATGTGTAACACATACTGGAGTCACCATAGTAGTCAGTAATACACAGGGTGACAAAAATCACTGCAGGAAATGTGCTGAGTGAAATGTGTGCCCATATGACCCACACATGCCAGTCAGGATGGTTCACATACCCAGCAACGGTTACAGCCAGCAGGACAGGTGGACACAAACCCAAAAAGAGCCTGTGCCATGGCCCCGGAATGATGACTATGGTTAATCCCACCCCCAAGCCTACACAGACAGATCACAGCAGGGCAGGCAGTGGGATGTCAGTTCTGAAGGGTAGGATGTCAGACAATAATATGTAGGGCAGCCAAAGTCATGATCTGTAGTACACTGGTGTGCCTCTAGACAGCATGATAGTTAGCAATACAGAATGAAAGAAAGTACATGACAAACCAGTACAGTCATAGCAAATGTGTACAAGTGTCACTTGTGCCCCCCATTCTACATTGCAATGTAATAACAGTCAGGTGTGCCCCCCCCACTCCCATGTAGACATGTAGAAACAGTCAGGTGTGCCCCTACCCCCAATCCAGTGTAGAAATGTAGTAACAGTCAGGTTTGCCCCCCCCAATCCTGTGTAGAAATGTAGTAACATGCATGAGGAGGTATAATACAAGTGGAGCAGAGATGCCCAGAGGTGGCCAAGATAGCAGGATAGGTTGTAGCATTTGCACAATATGCAGGTCTGTGTGTGTTAGGATGGTGTGTGTTTCATACTGCATGAAAGTGGTCAGTATGTATGCATGTCGAGGCAAGACCTGGTGGCTATAGCCCACTACTGCTGATGACAAGGACAAGCCCTCACAACTGCAGTGCCAAGGACAATCCCCGCCAGTATAACACTTGCTAGCAGTAAGCCAATGTAAATGTATGGTGGTAATATGTGTCACCATCTGAAAGACTGACATGGCATGGCTGTTGGGCTAGCTATACAAGCAATACACAGGGGAAAGTACCCCAGACATACAGTATATGTTGTATCACTGTGAAATGGAGACACCCTTGGAATTGTACATACAGGTATGCATCACAGCAACCAGTCCTGTAGTAGGGGATACCGGTGATGTCTGCCTGAACACCTGCAGATCACAAAGGAGGTAGGACTGATGTATTGGGAAACAGTTGATGTACCTGCACATGCCAGCATACCTGGAATGCCCCATGCATATCTGTGTGTCAGATGTAAGTGGTGCCCATAGCACACATACACCCAGCTCACGCAAACACCACCCACAGGTACCTCTCTGGCCATATCCCTGCTGCGGGGAATTGGTACAGTATGACCCCTCCTGTATATGGAAATAGTGGAAGAATGCAGCATGCAGTGCAGGATAGGACACCCATTCAGGTGTGTCTCTAGCTGTATGTAGCATCCTGCCAGCATCTACACCACCTGATCAAGACTGATAGAAGGAATTTGCATGAACACCTATCCAGACTTACCCTGTCACCCCGGGGAATATACTGTATGGTGGTCTGCGACTGTAGGCCTGACAGAATGCAACAGCCTGCCACATGGGGCCTGCAGCAATACCTAATGCCCCACAGGCTTCTGCCAAAGGCCTGTGTCTCACACATACTGCCAATGCATGCAAAGTCATGGACACCCAAATAACAATATAGCACACTCCACATAAGCCATATGCATGGCCATGTGGACAAACCACAGTAACATGTCCACCATGTCCCACTGCATGAACTGTGGACCAATACTAACACACACCTGTGATGGGGTGATACCCTTAAGGAAAGTATCAGAGAATGTATGCATAATGTTTAGAAGAGATTAGAATAACAGAGGGGGGGGGTGGGAGCATGGGCAGCATGGAATGTGCAGGGTCTGACACCAAGCTGTGTGCCCACACTATCCCTGGCTGCAAACACATAAATGGGTGGCTACACACCTGCCCATACACCACAATAGGGTTAATGTCCTGACCCATGGTCCCTGCCTCTGGGCAACCTGTGTGAATCTGTACAGCTGTGAGGCATTGCCACAGCAAGTTAAGAACATACTGTCATGTCAATGGGTCTACAAGTATGGGATCCCCTGCCACCACTCTACCAAGGTGCTGAACCAGATACACAGACCCAGCAGCAAGTGTCTGCAGCTTCCCCTCCAGAATGGCATAGCTTACCATGAATACGTAGGTGTCTGCCCACAATATCGGACACAGCTGCAGTCACGCTTGTCCCCCAAGACAGCACTGTGAGCAAGAATGTCCACCTGGCAGTACATGATGACAAAAAACATCACTGTGTATAACAGTACGCATATCTGAATATCTCTGCTAACAGCGATACCATGCAGCTGAAGCAGCACAGACACAATCACCTACAGTACACACTATCCCCTGTACAGTTTGTCCCCATATTGCCAAAGGATCGACGGATACCCAGCAGAAACATGTTGCTACCTGTAGGCATACAACACAAAGGTCTGCACTGGGGTACAAACTACCTGGAATTGATCCACACATTCCAAACAGAAGGGCATACTGGGCATGCTCACACACTTAGAGAAATGAAGGCAATGTCAGTCAACATCATACTGAAAGATCATGCTGGGCATGCTCACACACATAATCAAATGAAGCCCATGTCTTCAAACAACAGTGGACCAGACATATCTGGCAGTTATAGATGTTAGTGCAGACATTCCTCAGTATGCACCACTCATGCTTTGCACACACAGTGGATAGGAATACATGCATATATCCAAGGACAATACACTATAATAAGCCAAACGTACACGTATATAGATGTGTGGAAGAGTGACTGTGATAAGGAGCCAACCATTATAAGGCTTGTCCCACCCAGCACACAGCCAAATGACTACAATAACATGATGCTAAGATGTCACTCACTGTAGACATTTGCCACCGGTATCTGTCAGCATTACAGACTATGTAGTGCAAGTGCTAGCTGTGCAACATGACTGTACAAGGAAGTAGTCATCTAGCAGCTGTGTACACATACCTGTGGAATATAAACCTGCATGTACCCGCATGTAGTTTGTCAACCTCTAGATGAATGGGTTATGGCCCATGCATACACACTGCCCTCCTCATTGCCCTACTATGCCAAACCGGCTGAGGTCATCCACTTTGAAATACACCCATGGGAAAAGTGTAGCCCAGTAATCTCTGTAGTGTGTCCTGTAACTGCGTACTGCTTTAGTGTGATAAAGTAGCTAGGTAGGTGTTCTAACCCCAGATGTGGCAAGTGTATGAGTGTGTTAGTGTGCATGTCTCTGTCTGTGTAGAGACCAATGCTTTTCAAGGTAACCACACTCCTTACAATTCCTATACTTGACTTTGGCAAGGCTGCTGATGTCATCCACCTAGAAATACACCTCTGGGAAGGCTGTAGCCCAGTAATAACCATAATGCATCCCATAACTATGTACTGCTGTACAGTGATAAAGCACCTAGATAGATGTTTTCACCCCAGATGTGGTAACTGTGTTTGTGTTAGTGTGTGTGTGTGTGTGTGTGTCTCTGTAGAGAGCAATGGTTTTTAGGGTAGCCACACTCCTTACAATTCCTATACTCGACTTTGGCAAGGCTGCTGATGTCATCCACCTAGAAATACACCTCTGGGAAGGTTGTAAACCAGTAATCACTGTAGTGTGTCCCGTAACTACATACTGCTGTAGAGTGATAAAGTAGTTAGGTAGGTGTTCTATCCCCAGATGTGGCAACTGTGTGTTTCTGTCTGTGTAAAGAGCAATGCTCTTTAGGGTAGCCACACTCCTTACAATTCCCATACTCGATGTTGGCAAGGCTGCTGATGTCACCCACCTAGAAATACACCTCTGGGAAAGTTGTAGCCCAGTAATCACTGTAGTGTGTCCCATAACTGCATACTGCTGTAGAATAATAAAGTAACTAGGTAGGTGTTCAAACCCCTGATGTGGCAACTGTGTGTGTGTGTGTGTGTGTGTGTGTGTGTGTGTGTGTGTGTGTGTGTGTGTGTGTGTGTGTGTGTTAGTGTGTGTCTGTCTGTGTAGAGAGCAATGCGTTTTAGGGTAGCCACACAAATTACAATTCCTATACTTGACCTGGGCAAGCCTGCTGATGTCAGCCACCTAAAAATACACCTCTGGGAAGATTGCAGCCCAATAATCATCCTAGCATGTCCCATAACTGCGTACTGCTGTAGAGTGATGAAGTAACTAGGTAGGTGTTCTAACCCCAGATGTGGCAACTGTGTGTGTGTCTGTCTGTGTAGAGAGCAATACTCCTTAGGGCAGCCACATACTCGACATTGGCAAGGCTGCTGATATCACCCACCTAGAAATACACCTCTGGGAAAGTTGTAGCCCAGTAATCACTGTAGTGTGTCCCATAACTGCATACTGCTGTAGAGTAATAAGGTAACTAGGTAGGTGTTCAAACCCCAGATGTGGCAACTGTGTGTGTGTGTTAGTGTGTGTGTCTGTGTAGAGAGCAATGCATTTTAGGGTAGCCACACAAATTACAATTCCTATACTTGACTTTGGCAAGCCTGCTGATGTCAGCCACTTAGAAATACACCTGTGGGAAGACTGCAGCCCAATAATCATCCTAGCGTGTCCCATAACTGCGTACTGCTGAAGAGTGATGAAGTAACAAGGTAGGTGTTGTAACCCCAGACGTGGCAACTGTGTGTGTGTGTTAGTGTGCGTGTCTGTCTGACTGTGTAGAGAGCAATGCTTTTTAGGGTAGCCACACTCCTTACAATTCCTATACTTGACTTTGACAAGGCTGCTGATGTCACCCACCTAGGAATAAACCTCTGGGAAGGTAGTAGCCCAGTAATCTCCGTAGCATATCCTGTAACTGAGTACCACTGGATTGTGATTTAGAAATGTGTCAGGGTTCCATCCTGATCCATGGCAGTTCTGGATGTTTTATGTGTGTCCATGTCTGTATATAGAACAATGCATTATAGGCTAGTCACATGCAATACATTTCACATGGCCCACTTTGGCAATCCAGCTGATGTCTTTCATTGTGAAATACAGCTTTGGGGAAGGAGTTCCCTAGTAATCCCCGTGGTGCATCCTAAAACAGCTCCATGCTGTAGTGTGGTATAGACGTCTGTCAGAGGTTCTATACCCACACATATCAGTTGGGGATACTTTGTGTGTGTCTCACTGTCTGTGTTGGGAGCAATGCATTTTAGGGTAGTCACCTACAGTACATTTCAAATGGCCTAGTTTGGCAATCCTGCTGATATCATTCCTTGTGAAATACACCCTTGGGGAAAGAGTACTTCAGTAATGTGTGTGGTGTGTACTATAACTGCGTAGTGCTGAGGTGTCATAAACTACTTAGGTAGGGTTTCTACTCCCAGACATGACAGGTGTGTGTGTGTTCATATTTTGTATCCTGAGCGTGTGGCCAA
Source organism: Protopterus annectens (assembly GCF_019279795.1). Classification (NCBI taxonomy): domain Eukaryota; kingdom Metazoa; phylum Chordata; order Ceratodontiformes; family Protopteridae; genus Protopterus; species Protopterus annectens. The sequence continues at coordinate 1,088,899,774 of NC_056745.1, forward strand.
TGTGGAGCGTGTTTTGCATATGTCTTATATGGTGGTCCTACTATATAGCACAATGTCCACTGTACAGGGAAAACAGATGTGAAATAGCTGAGAGGCTGGGGTGGAAAGCCATACCTATACCTGTGACATCAAGGCCGGCAATCACATTTGGCAACCTGAGTATTACCCAGAGCACACTCTCAACCCATGTCTCATAAGCAAACACATGCCTAGGCAACAGCCAGTATGTGGGTAATACACTGCATATTGGCAACTGATAGTAACTATGGAAAGATAGCAGTGGGCTACAGAGGGCATGTCCCCTGTCCATCTGTCCAATATGAACGTACATGCTGACAGTGCACCTCCCTCAAGTTCCCCAATGGACACCTACACCACCTGTGGTGCCATCACATGTGTCTCACAATGGAAATACCATGCCTGACAACATGCCTTGTATGGACAGATACCACTGACACCAGGGAATGCTGTCAGCATGCTATCAATGTAGGTGTAGGCAAACCTGGTGTCCATTACCAATCCTCACCACAGGTGGGCAAGACTGGCACATACGATGGTAATCTGTGTTCACAACATGGGCCAGACAACCCAGTTACAGTTCCATATGTCACTGTACATGCATGTGGGTGGTGTGCACATCCCAGACACCGTCCATGTCAAGGAGTAAAGAGCACATACATTACAAGCGATGCACAGCATTCGCCACACACAATAGTCACCCAGGTGACTGGATGGGGGATACAATATCCACCTGTGTGGGTAAGTGCAGAAACTACAGTCATGAGACACAATGCAGACCATTGTCATGTGGCCTGATGCCAAGGATACTCATCGCCTACCCTTGTATAGCCTGCTGCCACAGTCGACCACCACACACCCATGCAGACATGCACCCATACATGTCAGTATTGGCACCCTGTGTTTTGTTTGTGTGTTGTATGGTGTGTATGTTCACAGCCACACTCACTATTACCCCCATGGGCATACAGAAGCAAGCTGCCAGATGTCCGACACCTCCTCATACCCTTTGCCCATACAACCTCTGAATGACCCATGTGGTACAAGTGGTACCTGCACAGTGATGTGTTGTGGCAATCCCGCTACTGATGAGTTGTACCCCTTGCCATGCCAAGTGTGTCGATGTGTGCATGTCCCTGTGAGAGTGCGGCTATGTTGACAGTGGCACCTGTTTATGCTGACAGGCACATGTACATCACCTACCATATAGCTGCCATATCCCTGTTGCAGATGTCATGCACCATCACAGATATGTTCTGAGTGCTCCACAACAGGTAACTCATGTGGCACATCCAATTACTGCATCGAACTGTGAATGAAGTACATAGTTGTCAGGGGTTTGATACCCTGTGCTGGTAGGTGTGTGACACAAACAAGTTGTGGTTTTACTCTCCCACCCCTCCCTGACATGTCTTTCCCACTGTCTGCCTCTCCCACTCCCTCTCTGGTGGATGTGGAGACCTACACCAGCTTTGCTTAGGCAGCAGCATGTGTATTGTAAGTGATGCTCATGATCAGCTGATGGCCTCCGCATGAATCGCAGCCCTCCCCTAGCTGATTGTATGTGGAACAGCTGTGGTGACATTCCCATAGCCAATTGCATAGAAACACACTCCGATATCTAGGAACATCATGTTGGTGTTGGCCCTTGTCATTCACTGTGAGCAAGAACTAGATCTATTGGTTGGCAACCAGCATCTGTGATGGACTGGGAATTTACCTCTAACAACATACACTGTGGAAACAGGGAAACACACAGAAGGAGGGATGTGCCTGACCTGCCTACAGACTGTAAGTGCTGCTATACTGCATGTGGCATACTGTTGGTTTAACAGTGTGCGTGTGGATATGTCTTTCCTACATGTCTCCATACCTGCCATGTCAGTTCCATATTTATGTGGAATCCCCATCTGCAGAGTCATCTGCAGACAGGGCAGTGTGTTGTGTCTTTCGTTTCATATGGACTGCAGGCTGTAGCATGAGGATTACAGTCTTTAGATGGTGAAAGCCATGACAGTTACTGGCGTCTTATCCCTCATAGGACATATGTTGCCACAAACCCTGTTATAACAGTAAATGTATGAAGTTATCACAGCAACATGTCATTATTGGCCCTGTGTATGTGCTGCCAGCCACAACTGTGCCAACCTATGTACATATTTTGTGCATGACGTGGTATGTATGTGCTGTACACCATAATTAGTGTCATCATATCCACCAACAAGCCAGTGAGATATCAGACCACCCCACATATTATGTACAGTAGGGGTTATATTTGATGACATAACCTGGACATTTTGTGGATGTTTGTACAGTCCTACGTGTGTGTGGGCATCAGTGTTACAGACAACAGGTAGCAATACCTTCTACAGGAAAACCAGCACACTCAGGGCAGCTACATATTTATAGGAGGTTCAGGAACTACAGACATGGGTAGAGCCGTGGTATCCTTTGTATAGTACTGGTGTTACAGGGTGTGTGTGTACATATTACTTTACCTTGGAATGTAGTCAGTCTGCATAGCCCTCAACTGTGGGCCTATCCTCTTGGTGGCCAGAGGTGTGCCTAACATGTGATCTGAAGTAGGAGATTCATTTGTCTGCAACCTGTGGGTTATGGATCCGATATCGGATCCGAACCGGCATGGTTTTCCAGCTATGGATCCAAGCTCTCAGCTCCTCCCCTCATCCATAATGCCCTGCTCTACCCTCATGACCTCAGATCTCGTTTGCCGCGCATGGTGACTGGATTTGTTTCTCAAGCTCTCAAGCTAAGTGCTAGTTTAAGTGTTAAATTTCAGAATTTTAAAGTTGTTATTGATTTTTTGTGTGAAAGTGTAGGTTCCTCCTTTGATATATTTACTTTTTAGAGTTAATCTAAAGTTATATCCCTCCTCGCTGTTGGCAGTGTGTGTGTGTTGGGCCTGTGAGTGTATTTTTGTTGTTTAGTTACTTTTTAGTTTTAGTAACTTCTGTGTTAGATTGGGATGGCAGACCAACCCAAATCTATCTTCTCTAAATGCTCGAGTGTGGCCATAAGCTTTCCCCAGCTGATGGCCACACTGTGTGTTAGATGCCTGGGGGTTGAACACCTCACATCTGGTTGTTCCATTTGTGCAGGGTTCAACCCCAGGGCATTGAAGGAGCGGAGGTTCAAGCTTGCTCTGGCGGGCCTTTTACCGCCGGACTCGGCTCCGGCCTCCGCTCCTTCGGGAGTAACCGTGCACGGTTATCCTCTCGCGGCACCCCTCCTCCTCCTGGGACTCAACCTCCCGTTTCTGGTTCGGAGGAGAGGGATGCTAGAAAAGGGACCGGAGGAGAAGCACCATAAGCGGCGGCGAGACCTCTGTTTCGCCCGCCAGTGGCTTCTCCCGGCTCCGTCGGCTCCATTGTCGGCTCGGTCTCCTCCTTCGGCTCCGGTCTCCAGTGTGTTTCACGGGACCTGAGGAGGAGGAGACCCGATCTCCGTCGAGGCTATTGAGGAGGCACTCCAGGCCTACCTCGGTAGCCTCCGAGATCCACGTATAGCTTTTGATGCTGATCTGGACGGATGATGAGAAGGTTCATCCAGGCCCAGATGCAGATGGGAGTGCTCTTGCCTCCCCTCTGGGGAGCTCAACACCCTTTTCAAACCGATTGCTCCTTCTCCGACCCGCTATCCGGGTTGAGCAGCTGGAGCCGAGCAGCTTCGGAGCCGGGGGTGGGTCGGCGCTGATAGTACTTTGTACTTCGGATCCGACCCTGCCCTCGAGTGCATCGGATCCGACCTCTCGGAGCCTGGATCCGAGCCTCGGATCCGGGGGGATCAGTGCTCCTTCGGCGCCGTCTGTGTCAGAGCACACTGTCCCTTCGGATCTGAGCGCTTCGGCGCCGGCTCCGATCCACTCTTCGGATCCGAGGGGGAGCCGATTGTCAGATCCTTTGGTCGAGGTCGGCTCCTCTTCGGCGTTTGATGTAGTGGAGAGGGCCCTGTTGAGGGTCTCCGGACCCCCGACATTTGTTTCGGCTCCGTCCCGTGCTCCCTCTGCACTGGGCCAGGCTTCCACCATCCGGCCCTTGGGACAGCCCGCTTCTGTGCCCCAAGCTGCTCCAATGGAACAAGTTGCTGCTTGCGAGGAGTCCTCTGACAGCCCCCAGAGGATGTTCTCAAGCATGCAAAAGGAGGCACATTGACTCCCCGAGTCTCTCACGGAAGACACGGACTTGGAGGAAGGAAGGCTCCCACAGTCACCCCGAGGATGTCTCATTTGGAGACATCATGGAAATGTCCGTATAAGGGGTGGTCTGCCCCAAGTCTTCCTCGGACGAGTCCGTGTTCTTGGAGGCATTTGAAGCGGGCCGTCTACCTCTTGGGTGTCCCTCCTGCCGACCCCTGGTGGACCTCATTACCACCAGGGCGTGGAAGGAACCGGACACCGGGGAGCCAATTCCTAAGAGGCCCGATAGGATCCTCAGCCCACTGTCCGACCGTGCCCATTCGAGTAAGGGGCCTCCAGTAGATGCCATGTTGTCGGCGGCCACCAAGAGGGAACTTGCTCAGGAGAGTCCTCAGTCCATCCCCGAGCAAGGAGTCTCGGATGATGGACCGCTTGAAGCGGATGTTTAGTTCAGCGACCTTCTCGGTAAGGGCGCTGAACTACCTGGCACGTCATTAGGATGCAGCGAGATCTCATTAAAGAATACGCTGCATCTCCCCCAGAGTCCATGTCGGAGGAGGACAGGGTTCTGCACTCCACCCGCATGGCCACTCTTAGATCAGTTTCTAATACCTCTATGCGGCTACTCTCACGCCACGGAAGGCGCCGCTAGAGCCGCAGGGCAGGCCTAGTCACTAGGCGTCAGGCCTGGCTCCGTCACTGCGATTTTCTGAGCCCTTCAAAGCGTTTTGCGAACGCCCCTTCGATGGTTCTGCCCTCTTTGGCAAAACCGTCACAAACCTTGACCCAGAGCGAGAAGGATGGGAAGACGCTGTCTGCCGTCGGAATCCGCTTCTCTGCACCCCAGAGGCCCTACTCTAGGAACCAAACGGGTCAGAAGAAGATGTGGTTCCGGAAGTCGCAGCAGTCCCAGCCTGCTCCGGACAACCAGTCCTTCCGTGGCAGAGGAGGACAGGGAGGACGCTGCCCTAGAGGCAGAGGGGCTCCCAGAAACTTCGGGTCCAGAGAACCTTTCTCTGAACGGCCCGCGCAGCAACCCTGAGGGGTTGCATGGCTGCTCCACTCTGGAGGCAGTCGGGGGATGTTTTTCGGGGCACCTAGCGGCATGGGAGTCCATAACATCAGACCGCTGGGTTCTCCAAATCATATCCAGAGGATACCGCATCCCTTTTCTTCACTTTCCAAAATTGAAGTCCCTCCCAGACGTTCCACCCGGTCAACGGGAGGCTGCTTTGGCAGAAATTGGCCATCTGCTAAAGAAAAGAGCCATCCAGCCCGTCCCCCCAGACCAGATCGGATCAGGGTTCTACTCCAGGTTCTTTTTAGTGCCAAAGAAGACGGGGGAACTAAGACCAATTCTAGACCTTTCTCTCTTGAATCTGGCAGTCCCCAAGGAAAAATTCCGAATGGTCACTCTGCAGTCTATTCTCCCCCTTCTGGGAGAAAATCACTGGATGTGCTCTATAGACCTCAAAGATGCGTACTACCACATCCTGATGGACAGGCGCTCCAGGAGGTTCCTCCGCTCCCGGCTGGGAGCCAGTCAGTACCAGTTCCGGTCCTTCCTTTGGTCTCACCACAGCCCCAGGGTGTTCACCAAAGTATTAGCAGTGGTAGCGGCCCACCTGAGGCTTCAGGGGTGCAGGTCTTTCCCTACCTGGACGACTGGCTTCTTACCGCCCCAACAAGGCATCTACTATTATTGGCGAGACTCCTTTCTCCATCTTGCTCCCTTTCTGGGCATTACAATAAATACAAAGAAATCCAACCTGGCGCCCACACAGCTCTTAGATTTTATAGGGGCCAGGCTAGACACAAGGAGTTTACGAGCCTTCCTCACTGCGGACAGAGTTCAAAATCTGCAGCTCCAGGTGCGGGCCATTCTCCACTCAAGTTCTGTTCCGGCGGAGTTGGTCCTGAGGGCTCTAGGGTCCATGGCGTCTGCTATAGCACTTCTCCCTCTTGCCAGGCTCAATATGCGCATCCTCCAGTGGACTCTCTTAGTACAGTGGTCATACCTTGCTCTCCCCATGCATCATCCCATTGCGATCAGCAAGGCTTGCAAGCGGTCCCTCCTGTGGTGGCTTCACTCTCCAGATCTCCACGGAGGCCGCCCATTTTGTCCTCCCCCCCCCCTCACCACGGTGACCACGGACGCCTCCCGCCTCGGGTGGGGGGGGCATTTTGCGGGCCGGACCGTCCAAGGCACGTGGAACGATACAGAGACCTTACTGCATATCAACGTTCTAGAGATGAGAGCAGTGCTCTTAGCGTTGCTAGCACTTCAGGACTTTCTTCCCTTGGGAACAATTGTGATTCAATCGGACAACATGTCTGTGGTCTGGTACATCAACAAGTAAGGGGGAACAAGGTCTTACCCCCTTTGTCGAGAAGCCATGAGAGTTTGGGAATGGGCAATCTCCACCAATCGCTTTCTAATAGCAACGCACATTCCGGGTCGGTCCAACATCCTAGCAGACAAGCTCAGTCGCACCATTCTGACCCCTTACGAGTGGTCTCTCAATTTTCAAGTAGCAGAACGCATATTCGCACGGTGGGGAACTCCTTCATGCGATCTTTTTGCCTCTCCCTCAAACACCAAGTGCGACAGTTTTTTCGCTCTGATACCCCCTCCAGGAGGTTCTCCAAGAGACGCTCTGGTGCATGCTTGGCCACCCGGTCTTCTTTACGCTTATCCACCCTTGCCTCTGATGCTCCAAGTTCTTCAGAAAGCCTCTCGGGTGGGTTGCAGAATGATTCTCATTGCTCCGTTCTGGCCTCGACAGATCTGGTTCCCCTTTCTAAGGTCTCACTCGGTGAATCCTCCTTGGATTCTAGATCCCATTCCGGATCTGATATCCCATCCATCCTGCATACCTCCTCCGAACCTGGACAACCTGAAGCTGACCGCTTGGCTGCTCCAGTTCCACTCTTGATTAGGACTCGGTATTTCGTCACCTGTTAAGGCAATACTGGTGGCAGCTCATAAACCGTCCACTAGGAAAGTCTACCAGCAAGTGGAAGCGGTTTTCTTTGTGGCGAGCGGCAAGGCCTGATTCCCTTCACGGTTCCTCTCCCTTAGTGCTTGACTTTCTAACCACTCTTTTAACGATGGTGCCAGCAGTTCCACAGTCAAAGTACAACTGGCGGCAATTTCTCATTATCACATTGGACATGACTCTAATCCTCTTATGTCAGCCAAGTTGTGTAAAATTTTCCTTAAAGGTACTTTTCTTCTCAGGCCCCTGTAAAACAAGCGGTTCCTCCTTGGGACCTCTCTTTGGTTCTCCAGGCCTTGACCGCCCCTCTTTCGAACCAGCGGCTACGGTGGATCTCAAATTCTTGTCTTACAAGACAGCCTTTTGGTAGCCATTACATCGGCCAAGAGAGTTTCAGAGCTTCAAGCATTATCAGCTAAACCTCCTTACTTGGTATTTCATCCGGACCGTGTTTACCTCAGGACCAACCGTCCTTTCTTCCTAAAGTTGCTTCTGAAGCAAACATTAATCAGTCCATTAACCTCCCTGTTTTCTTCCCTAAATATGAAAACAAAGGTGAATACAAGCTTCACTCATTAGATGTCCACAGGCAACTTAGATTTTATCTAAACAGAACGGCTGGTCATAGGCAATCCGACCAGTTGTTTATTTCCTTTGCTAAATTTAATTTGGGCAAGCCAATTTCTAAAGTTTCTCTGTCTCGCTGGATTTCACAGTGCATCTTATTGGCTTATCAAGCTTCAGGAAGGCCCGCACCGGAGGGTGTACATGCCCATTCAACCCGGTCAGTATCTACCTCGGCAGCCTTCAAGGCTAGGATTCCTCTAGATGATATTTTTGCAGCAGCCATGTGGGCTTCATCTCATACTTTTATTTCCCACTATAAGTTGGATCTTGCATCTAGGGGTAGAGCATCATTTGGCTCCGCGGTGCTCCGGAATATCCTTCCATGATGGCCGCCCAAGATTCAGGTAGCTGGGGACTCTGTCCCACAGGTTGCAGACAAATGAATCTCCTACTTCAGATTTAGAAGTTATGTACTCACCATAACATTCCATCTGAGTAGGTGTATTCATTTGTCTGCAACCATCCCGCCCTCCTATCCCCCTGGCCTTTCAGTTTCCTGCATATTATCTGTTACCCTTTTCAGGGTGTTCTTGCTGTTGGCAAACTCGATCTGAGGTCATGAGAGTAGAGCAGGGCATTATGGGTGAGGGGAGGAGCTGAGAGCTTGGATCCATAGCTGGAAAACCATGCCGGTTCGGATCCGATATCGGATCCATAACCCACAGGTTGCAGACAAATGAATACACCTACTCAGATGGAACGTTATGGTGAGTACATAACTTCTAATTGTCTGTCCACCACACAAGTCCTGTGTCTAATATTCCACTGGCAGTGTGCGTGTGTAGAGTGCTATCAGTACATGACCTACATATCAAGCTTTGCATATATGACATGCTGTGGGGGGGGGGTGTTCTGTAGTGGGCTGTGAGTATATCACACTGCCATTGTTGCCATCAGTCCACGTCTGTTGTATCCCCCACACATATGATGGGGCTGAGGCCATATATGTGTGGGCATCACCCACACAATACATGTGTGCTCTTATACACTTCAAAGGCCAGTGTATGTAACAGTGGTATATGGTCCTGTATTATTGAGTCTGGAGGGGGAGCACCATAAATGAACAAGGCTGTTAAATATGTGGGGGTATCAAGGGTGAGCTGCCATAAGGTATCTGGATGTAAAGTGCCATATACTTTACCTATATGTACATCACGTCCATATATTCAGTTGTTGCAAGCCTACTGCCTCCTGGCTGACAGACTGTTCTGTTTGTCATTGTGCATGTGATAGTGTCAGTTATGTCTTGTTATATCACAGTTACAACCCATGTGGTCAAATGATGTCTTTACCACCCTTTGCTGTTGTACAGATTGTAGATAGTGGCTGCTGAACTATACACCTGCATTAGACACTGTTGATGGTTTGGTAACCTGTGGCCCACTCAGTCCTCACTACTGTACAAATTTAAGGGCTTGGCCTGATCAGCGATTGTTGTGAACCTTTCCAGACAACTGCATTAGTATAACTGTTTCACGCTTGCATTCCTCTGTTTATATGGATGTCATTGTCTGAACAGCTAGATGACATGGCATATAGAACTGTAATAGTACACAATGAAAGGTATTTCATTTCTGCAAACCTGTGTGTTGAATTTTCCCAATGACCTCTCAGTGGGTATATGTTGCAGTCAACGATTGTCATTTGTATGGGTGGCCCATACAGTGTCCAGTTGTTCAGGGGTTAGCTGTAGGCATAGTGGCTGTTCCATATTGTGAGCATCGACTACATATGTATCCAACCGTACATATATCTGCATGTGTATGTGTAGTCACATGTATATCCATATATATGTATGTATGTATATATATGTATATATATATATATATATATATATATATATATATATATATATATATATATATATATATATATATATATATATATATATATGTGTGTGTGTGTGTGTGTGTGTGTATATCTATATATATATGTACATATGTACATACATATATATGTATCTGCATATCTGTGTCTGTGTATCTGTATCCTGGGGATGTTGCTGGCTACCATAGTTTGATTACCTATGGGAGGCAGACTGTACTGCATGATATGTCAACATTACCAGCCTGACATCATACAGGTGGGATGTTGTACTTCTAACTTCCTGTGCCTATGTCATGTCAAGTCTTAATTACGGGATCTGCAACACTTGGCAGTGTATTGCTGGGCAGATGTGTTTGGCCGTGGGGGGGATGCTTAGCTGTACAAGACGTATAGTGTGTGGGGCCTCTCAACTCCAGTAATGGTGCATCTGGACATATGTGTGTTTGTTAAGCTGTCATTACTCTCTACAGATGTATAGCCATATGTACCAATATATACATATATATATATATATATATATATATATATATATATATATATCTGCTGACATATATGTAACTATGTCTGTATATACCTATATAGCTGTATATCTGCATACACATATGTAGAAATATAGGTGTTGACACATATATATGTCGATGTAGCAATTAGCATGTATATATGTTCATATATAGTAATTTATATGTATATAGTGTTAGAAAGCTATACATTTATATATATATATATATATATATATATATATATATATATATATATATATACATACATGTACAGATATGTTGTAGCAGTGCAGATATTAATATATTTACACACAGATACATCTAGATGATGGTATACATTCTCTGTACAGTTGCATGACTGGACTGGATGATATGTTTCAGATATTGCCCTGACTTTATACAGTTGTAGTGGCCTACTGTTAGACCATTGTAGCTGTGTTGAGGAGGGTCCTGGGGTCAAGAACTGCATGTGCTGGATATTGCATTGCACAGCATATCTGTTATGGCTGTTGTGGGGGGAACATAGCAGTCATCACCAGGTACCCCTCAATTGAGCCCCCACCCTCATCAACTGTGCATAAGGACAATTATTTTGTGGTAGGTGTTCCGATTGTTACTCGTATCTGCTGCTGCAATTCACACATCTATCCGTATATATATATATATATATATATATATATATATATATATATATATATATATGTATATGTGCATGTATATCTAGATATATATCTAAATAAATGTGGACATATTTATCCATCCACCTCTATATCATTGATATGATATGATGTATGTGTGAGTCATACATTTATATGTACCTCTGTATCTCTTTACATTTACAGATCTATAACTGTCCATATGTCCATGCATGACTGGCTCACAATACTGGCCTGTCCCACATTCGTCTGGCCAATTGACGTGGATGATGTCAGGCATGTTGTCAGTCAGGAATGCCGATACATTACAGTTGCAGATATCATTTTGTTCAGATTATGTGTATTACAACAGATCACTGTTTAACTAGCAATGTTTTACATGTATATGCACAATATTTCACATTTGTTCAAATATGTACCCCACTTTTGTCACACTGTGTCCACAATGTTTGCAATATGAGGTTGAGTGTTGTGATATTAGTACAATTCCCCTTATGCAGATTGACTGTGCTGCATGATATATCTGGGAATACATGGGGTGTATGTATTTCCGACATGGTGTAGTGTTAGTTCATTATGATTGTGGTATGCAGGGTCCTGGGTTTGGGCTATGCCCTGGCTGTCAATTATATTGCAGGGTTGAACAAGGCTGGTAGGATGCAGGGTAATTAAGACATTTGTAAGCAGTTGTGAACATGTTTGCACAATGATAAGCATTGTCAGCTGCAGGTAACAGCCAGTTGCACCAGGTTAGCCTTGACATTGCTTACTTTGTAAATCCAAAAGTAAGGTAAGTACAACCATGCTGTATATGAAGCAACTTCACTTTATTAAAACAATAAAAGCAGTATCATAAGCGCTTTCAGGTAAATCCCTTCATCATATGATAAAACACTAGTAAAAACATAGTATCTAGTACAGTACAACACAGCCAATGAAAATCAATAGTTTACCATCGTTTTTGCTAGAGCTGGTTTTAAAGGGACAACATCATTTAATCCTGGGGCTTTGTCAGATCCCAGTCTAAAAATCCATTGCATCTCTTTGTATTCAGTTTCATTATACAAGTAACCCATTCTTTGACTTCTATTTACAACACATATAACCATAAAGGCAATTACATTATCACTATGCAATTCTATATGCTTGTACAGTGCATTGTGTTCTTTTCTTAACCTTATATCGGATAGATGCTTAAAAATTATATCGTTAAGTCTGCAGTTTGTTTTTCCTACATAATATGCAGTATGCTGTTGATAGTTCACAATATAGTCAACATTTTGCATGTTACAGTCAGCATACATATTTAAAAAGTAATTCTTGTTGGTCCTGGGGTGTATAAAACAGTTCCTTGTAGAATGTGCTTACAGGCTTTACAATGTAGGCAGGGATAATTTTCCTTCTTCTTAATGTCTGAATTTTTAAAATACATAGGTTCTTAGGTTCATAGATTTGTACTAGGCTAACTGCCCTTGCAAGCCATTTTAAGCCTAGCCAATTATTCCTTATGAGACTCAAACCCTGCACCTTGTGTTTGCAAGGCAAACACCTTAACCATTAGGCCACCCTCCCATCCCATATTCTTGACACAAAATATCTTTCAGATTTGTATTTCTTTTAAAAATAAATCTAGGTTGTGTCCCTACAACTCTAGTTATATTCTCATCTGTTAAAATAATTCTCCAGTTGTCTCTAATTATATTACATATACCACCTATATCATTACTGTATGTTAAACTTATTTTCAAACCTTCATTAGCTTTTTGGACCTGTGCGTCTACCTTATTAGGCTATTTTTTACCTCTGTGTAACCATGGTTTTGCACTTTGTTTTCTATAGAGACTGCTGTTGTCCATTTCCTTTTTTAATACATTTTTACTATAACCTTGTGCTTGAAAATTATTCTTTAAAGAGTCCAATTCCTGTATAAAGGAATTTTCATTCGTGCAAAGTCTGGATATTCTACAGACTTGTCCCTTGAATATGCGTTGGAATACATGTCTAGGGTGCATGCTATCATATCTAAGCATACTATTGGTCCAACAAGGCTTCCTATATAGTGAGGTCTCTTAGACCAACCATATAGAAATGCACTACAAGAGCTAAAGAATAATACCAACATAGTTATAAAATCGGCGGATAAGGGAAGTGCTGTTGTTGTACTGAGCAAAGAGTTTTATAACACACAGATAGATCTGTTGTTAGCTGACAGACTGACTTTTCTTCATCTTTCACCACTAATGGTGAATTCCTATATACAAAAAGTGCACAAATCTTTATTTAACGTGGAAAAAACTGATTTGATAGACCATGAGCTGTTGACATTTTTATATATACAACATCCTACTATTCCAGTTTTTAAAGCCTTACCAAATGTTCATAAGGATCCCAAAACACCACCCATGAGACCTATAGTCTCGGGTAGGGGCTGGGTAACAGAACATATTTCTATCTGGTTAGAATGCACTCTTAGACCAATGTTACAAACCTTCCCTGGAATTTTGAAAGATACTACTACATTTCTGGAATCATTGGGTGTTTATTTACAAGAGAACAATGACATTTCCTATATGTTTGTTACTTTAGATGTAAAGAATTTGTTCACTGTCATATAAAATCAATATGGTATTACTGCCATAGAAGAAATATTGAACAAAAAGGTGACTATACATACAGATGAAAATATATGGTTATGTTCCTTATTAAGGCTGGTATTAGAGAACAATGTTTTTCTTTGTCAAAGTATTATTGCCAGAGACAAGGTATAGCTATGGGTACGCCTTGGGCGAACACATATGCTAACCTAGTCCTGGGAAGATATTGTGATATTTGAAGCAGCACATGATTGTAAAGTCAAACTTCTCTTTTACAATAGATTTGTGGATGATGCTTTCTTTTTGTGTGTGTGTGTGGGGGCACCACATCAGAATTAACATGGGCACCACATCAGAATTAACATCCTTTGTTAAGAATCTAGAGTCTACTACCAGCTTCTTCAGATTTTTAACAAATTATTTTAGTTCAGTTATTGAAAACCTGGATGTTAGTATTATTAAGAAAGAAAATGGGGAGGTAGAGACCTCACTGTATAGGAAGCCTTGTTGGACCAACAGCATGCTTAGATATGATAGCATGCATCCCAGACATGTATTCCAACACATAGTCAAGGGACAAATCTGTAGAATATCCAGACTTTGCACGAATGAAAATTCCTTTATACAGGAATTGGACTCTTTAAAGAATAATTTTCAAGCACAAGGTTATAGTAAAAATGTATTAAAAAAGGAAATGGACAACAGCAGTCTGTATAGAAAACAAAGTGCAAAACCATGATTACACAGAGGTAAAAAATAGCCTAATAAGGTAGATGCACAGGTCCAAAAACCTTATCAAGGTTTGAAAATAAGTTTAACATACAGTAATGATATAGGTGGTATATGTAATATAATTAGAGACAACTGGAGAATTCTTCTAACAGATGAGAATATAACTAGAGTTGTAGGGGCACAACCTAGATTTATTTTTAAAAGAAATACAAATCTGAAAGATATTTTGTGTCAAGAACCTATGCATGTTAAAAATTCAGGCATTAAGATGAAGGGAACTTATCCATGCCTACATTGTAAAGCCTGTAAGCACATTCTACAAGGAACTGTTTTATACACCCCAGGACCAACAAGAATTACTTTTTGAATATGTATGCTGACTGTAACATGCAAAATGTTGACTATATTGTGAACTATCAACAGCGTACTGCATATTATGTAGGAAAAACAAATTGCAGACTTAAAGACAGAATTTTTAAGCATCTATCATATATAAGGTTAAGAAAAGAACACAATGCACTGTACAAGCATATAGAATTGCATAGTGATCATGTATTTGCCTTTATGGTTACATGTGTTGTAAATAGAAGTCAAAGAATGGGTGAATTGCATAATGAAACTGAATACAAAGAGATGCAATGGATTCTTAGACTGGGAGCTGACAAAGCCCCAGGATTAATGGATGTTGTCCCTTTAAACCCAGCTCTAGCAAAAACGATGGTAAACTATTGATTTTCATTGGCTGTGTTGTACTGTACTAGATACTATGTTTTTACTAGTGTTTTATCATCTGATGAAGGGATTTACCCAAAAGTGTTTATGATACTGCTTTTATTGTTTTAATAAAGTGAAGTTACGTCATATACAGCGTGGTAGTACTTGCCTTACTTCTGGATTTATTATTTTGATTTTTGGCAGTACTTTTAGTGGTAGGAGTTGTTTACTTTTTGTTCTTTACATTGCTTACTTTGTGTACGCAGTGCTCACTGTCATGCAACCACAGACCTCCAGTTACATATGCCTACAGATAGTTTACGTCAGATTTGTTGAGCCTGTAAACGTAAACTTGCTTACTAGTGCTGACATATGCTTACAACAGCTTATTGCTGCTTAACCTAACTACTCCTGTATGCATTATGATACCGACACCTCACATGTGCATTTCCTGCAGTACTCCTGTATATATATATATATATATATATATATATATATATATATATATATATATATCTACATATATGTGTTATTTTGTGGCCGCAGTACTCCAGTTCATGTATATATGTTATTCTGTGGGTTATGCAACATATATATTACCCATAACGTGGTTTGCCATGGGAAATGGTATGTCCCAGTATGTTTCCTGTGCCCCCCCTCCTTTCTCGCTGACATCCACAGGCCATTTCAATTATAATGGGTTCATCCAACTCTGGCATGCCTCGGTACATAATGTCATACCCATCACCCCCCCCCCCACCCGTTCCTCCTCCATATCAGTCATCCTTCCTACAGGTTCCAGCCTAATCTAACCACACCACTACACATTGCCCACTCTCTACTTCTTGGGACCCTTTCAGTATGTTGTCTTAACACATGGATCTTCATGCTTTCTACACATTTAGTCCATGAACATATGTTACCATCTTTGGTTACATTTGAGGCATGGTATGTTACCCCAAGGACTTTTTTTGGCAAATGTTTGGTCATCCCACCAGGGACGGATGTGCATTTGTTTAAAGTAGACTTATCAGGATGACACTGTTTCTCTCACTGATAGTATCCCACCAGTAGTCTGGGAGCCAGTGCTGTGCTACACTTAGTGGTGTGTATTATTAGATTTGCATGATATTTGCCTTTTGACATCGATTTCCCCTTTGCCACTTGTTATATATGTGTCATGTATCCCCGACACGTGTGTACGGAGACTGTATGGGGTCCTGGGAACTTCTACACTTTATTACATTAACACCTCACATCTGGACTTACTGCTGTACTCCAGTTCACATATGTATGTTCTGTAGTCAGTTATGGCACATATGACTGCATACTGATGCCTTTCACAGGTTCGGTTTGGTTATACTATGGTGAGGACATGTTTACTACTACCCCGTTCTTCTTTACATCATTTATGGCTTGGTGGATAGCTACTGGGACTATGGTGTATAGTCCTGGGTTTGTGACCTGCATGGCTGTTTATTTTTTTGCCGGGCTGACAAAGGGCCATTGGATACAGAGTGATCAAGGCACTCTAGAGCAGTTGTAAGGCCTTACGCCTGCTTACTATTGTGCACATATGCCTACTATTGCCTATTTGTGCTTACACCTGCTTACTAGTGCCTTATTCTGTCTGACACTGATACCTCACATGTGTATTTCTTGCGGTACTCCAGTTCATATATACAAGCTATTTAGTGGGTTTTGCAACAAAAATATTGGTTATAATGTGCTTTGACTTGTAAAATAGACTGCGCTACAGTGGGGCCCAAACCGGGAATGCCTGCTCATTGGTCAGATGCTCTACCCACTGCACTATTGCTGTTCTGCTTCATTTGCATATTTATACCATAATGTAATACCCATGTTTCCTTCCTCTGGCCCCTGAGCTCCACGTACACAGCATATGTCCATTCTCCAGTTGCTAGCCCAGCCATACCACTCCTCAACACATTTCCCTCTCTGCACGTGTCAGTACTCCTCCATTATACTGTCTCAACCCAAGCTTCTGCAGGCTCTTCATCCATTTAGTCCACATATGTTCAAGCCTTCCCTTAATCCTCCTCCGATACTGTTGGAAACATCTATGTGACTCACAAAGTTTGGTTCGTCCCACCAGGGACAGATCTGTTGTTTCACGAGTAGACTTTGCTGGTCTACACTGTTTCACCCACTGGTAGCATCTTGCCAGGGGTTTGAGAAGCAGCGGTTTGCTCACACACCAAGTCAGTCTCATCTCCCAGTTCCACTGACCCAACTCCTCAGGTGTGACATTCTGTGCATGAAGCACGCCTACACGCCCCCACAGTGCGCACCATTTTTCATTCTTCTCTTCAGTATTATGCAAGACTACTGTTCTCACAGTATGTTTGGACAGGCACTGTTCATTGATGCACATAGACTGCTCAGAATACCGTGATTGAGCAATGTACACATGTTTGCTGGTATTAATCTACATACTTACATACATTTCCTATATTGTTGAATGACTCTAATGGATGATATGTTTGTGATAACAGCAGCTGAATGAGTATCTGCCATGCCTCCGTGGTAACTCACTTAGACTATAGTGTGCAGAGTTGGGGGGTGTTGGAACCTGGGAGTGCAGATTACTTTGTTAATGGGCACGATGAGATCTGTTGGCTACAGAGTGCCTAAAGCACTCTAGAGGAAGTGTAGGTGGGTATGCGCTGGTGTGTGCGAGGCTCAGCTTTGCTGACCTCTGGTTACGGTGTCTTACACTGAGTTGGCCTCCACATTGCTTAACCGGTGTGAGCATTGCTTACTGCTGCCCAAAAAGGCTTAACCCCACTTGCTGCTGCATACCCCCATGCTACTTCATGTATTTAGTTCACATTGGTTGACCGGGACAATCCAACTGGATGCTTCTCCATTGTCAGCGATGGCCCAGGAGTGTAGCTCCACAGTAAACCCCAGATACACATTACAAGTAATACTGAGGTGTACACATTCATAGAGAGTAACAGACTTAACATAGCTACATACCTCATTCTTCATGCTTAGTTTACGTTAACATGTCAGTATTATACATGCTTAGGTCAGGTTTACATGTCAGGTATGACTTGACAAAGGTCAATTTAAGGTGCAGTTGGAGTCCTGTTTAACAGTTCTGGATAGGTTACACTCAGGTATTCGGGTTATGTTTAGTTATGCCATACCTGTGTGGTAAAGTAGAAGAGAATAGTGAAGGAGTAGGTAGGTAGGTAGAGGGGGGTCATTGTAACTTTTTAGTAGGCCATTGGAATGATTGGTAGGGGAGCAATAGGGAAGGTGTGCAGGATGTTGGGATTTGTATGAGAGGCAGGACAGGAGGTGTCAGTTTCAGTAGTTGGTGTAGGGATATAGAGTGTAAGTTGGGAGGGGGAGTTTGCCAGGTGGTGAGCATGTGCTGATCCAAGTGTGCTTGAGGTGTTCCTTCATGTGTTATTTACATGTGTCGTCTGGGGCAGCTGAGGTAATACATGTAAGTAGGGGTACCAGATTCTGCCAATATAGTTGGGGAGGAGAGTGTCACCTACTTGTGACTGTGAACATTAATAGTAATGAAACAGTGGTTGATAGGTAAGTGGTGTTAATGGGGCACACAGAGGGACAGATAGTAGGGGAAATATCCAGGGATGTGCAGGAACGCTGACGGGAAGGTCCACAGCTAGCCATTTCTTCTACAGCAACAGCTGTGTATATACACAGTAATTGGAGGTAGGTTTGGACACTCACACCCCTGGGTGCGGGTGAGGACAACAATAATATCTTGTGATGTCGATTAGTTTGGCTTACATGCCTACATTGGGGTGTTGTGACCATGTGTTCTTTGGTGTTATTTAGTGGGATTTGCAGCAACACATCTGGTTATATCATACTTTGCCATGTAAAATAGACTGTGCTGCAGTGGGACTTGTACCAAGAGTGGCTGCTCATTAGGTGGCAGCTCTGCCCAATGCACACTATTGCTTACATCCCTGGGGTGGTCTGAATAGAACCGCTCCAGCCAACACCTGCATGCCTTGGCCCATCATTTCATACCCATATTCCCCCCAGCACCTCCTCTATAGCACTCATCCTTACTCTGGGTGCAGGTCGGGTCTAAACACACCACTACACAATGCCCACTCTCCACTTCACTGGACCTATCTTGTACATTATCCCAACCCATGGGTCATCAGGCTTTCCCACCCTTGTAGTCCAGGTACATACACTCCCCGCCTTGAAAAGTCATTGCATGGGTGGCCTCCAATTACAAGATAATTTTTGGGGTGTCCCACAAGGGACTCTTCTGTCTCTGTTCCAAGATTAAACTTAGCGAGTCCACAGTGTTTCCCCCTCTGGTTGTATCCCACCTGTGGTTTGGGGATCAGTGGATTGTTTACATTATTTGTGTGTTTGTTTGTATGTTTCCCCTGTCTGGCTGGGGGGGGCAATGCTATGTGTTACACGTTTGTTGACTGGGCCCCTCACCCCCATTAGCACGGCCTGTGAACATATGTTATTCTTAAGTGCTGCATCATATCATAGCTATATATCTGTGTATATATACTCACACACACACACACACATACACACACACATATATATATATATATATATATATATATATATATATATATATATATATGTGTATATTTATTGCTGTATATATATATATATATATATATATGTGTATATATATATATATATATATATATATATATATATATATATATCTATCTAACGACATGTGGCTGCATGGGTGTCTGCATATGTATATATCTATATGTGGTTATTTATATATATGTCTGTATATGTATGTATACATTTGTACTACAGAGAGGGAGAGGTATACATCTATTTAGTTATGGGTATATATGCACACACACACATACCTCTACATATTTAGTTACATATCCTGTAATGTTGACTGGTATTGCTGGATACTGTGTTTCATGTGCATACCGGCCAACTTCTTGTGCCACATATGCTTTGTGATACCTACAACTAAATCTGTTAGTGTACACAGTCACACATGAAATCTATTGTTAGTACCAGGGAAACATTAGTCCCATGCTGGACAACCCAAACACTGGGTATTCAACTTTTGTCTACACCCAGAGTTACAAAGGTACCCATGGCTATGTATATGGACTACGGTGTGTGCCAGACCTAGGATACTTGGGTCAGGAATCATACAGTATGGGTCACGAGGGGGGAGTGGAGGGGTGCAATGTGTTGTGGTGTGGTAGCTATGGGCCGGTAACCAGGGTAGGGATGGTGGCTGCGTGTGTGCAGCGGGTGCGGGAAAGGGGAACTGTGGGTAATGAATGTATGGGTCGAGGATGGCCTGGGTTGGATGAGCCTGTACTGCTCGGCCCACCTAGTGGGTGGGGGAGAGGGGAATGTGATGTCAACATTTGAAACATAACAGAGGGCTAATTTAAATCCCTATTTAAATGAAACATGTACAATACAATGAGCTTGGTAGTGTATTGCAAAGCGGATGTGTTTGGCTGGGTGGGGCGTATGCCAATTAATATGAGACGTGCATTGTTTGGGGCCTCTCAAGCCCATTAACGGTGCATGTGGACATATATGTTTCTGTTAATCTACCATTGCTATCTATAGATGTCTGACCATATATACCTCTATGGGTATATATATTTGCTTACATATTTCTAACTATGTCCGTATATACCTACGGAGAAATATATCTGCATAAATATATGTAACTTGCTGTGTATATGTGGACATGTAGATGTTGACATATATATGTGTAGATGTCAGCATTTGCATGTATATCTGTTCATATATTTGTATGTATATGTATATATTTCTGTATATATATATATATATATATATATATATATATATATATATATATATATATATGACTACATCTATACATATGTTGTATCCATTTAGATAGTAATATATTTGCACACACACGTCCATCTAGCTGTAGGTATACATTCTCTATACTGTTGCATGACTGGGCTGGAGTTATGTTTCTGACAACATACAATCTGTGCCTATCTGGCATGGCTTAGTGGTAAATCCTTTTGTGTATGGTGTGCATGGTTCTGGGTTCTAGCTTTGCAGAAGCTGTTTGTTTTGTTGCTGGGCAGAACACCAGCCATTGGATATGGTGTGATTAAGGCACTTTACAGCAGTTGTAAGCAGGTTTGCACGGAGGTAAGCACTGCTAACTTCCGGTCACAGTTTCTTACACCCAGTTAGCTTCTCCTTTGCTTAATCTGTGTCGGCAGTGCTTATCCCTGTGCAAACGAAATTGCACACGCTTATTAGTGCTTACATATGCTTACTACTGCTTATCTGTGCTTACACCTGCTTACTGCTGCCTTATTCATTATGATACTGACTCTTCACATGTGCATTTCCTGCAGTACTCCAGTTCCTAAAAAAAATGTATGTTATTTAGTGGGTTTTGCAATACAAATATTGCTTATACCATGCTTTGCCCTGTACAATAGACTGTGATGCACTGGGACTCAAACTGGAAATACCTGGTCATTAGGCAAATGCTCTGCCCACTACACTATTGCTGAGATGCTTCATTTGCATATGTCGTCCTCGTTATCCTCTTCAGCCTTTTAGGCTGCTTTAACCATAGCTAAACAATGGGCACACCCACTTAGCTACGGTTAGCTGTACTTGAAGTTTTAGACAACAATACAGGGGGTTTCTTCCTTTGATTTTTATGTCCTGTTGCTGTTGTACACATGGGGGACTGTTGGTGAGGATACCTTGACACCTACGAGCAGTCTTGCTCATTTATTTCCACTTTCTGCTGTTCAACATTGCTGGTGCATGTTTATTCTGAGAGCTCTGCTCTCAGACACGCCCCCAGCACTCGTACATGCTACGTGTAAGCTTGGGAGCTTGGGCAGCGTGCCTTCATTACTATGCATGGTGCGCTGCCATCCTGCTCCTACATGGCTGCTTCCATGCAGGACTAGACTAGTCCTGCATGGAAGATTAGTAAATCCGGGGGACTGACAGGGTATACAAAGGTATAGATCAGAAATACAGAAAGCACAGGTTTTAGTAAATGTACATCTACTGCTATAGCACATAGATATTTACATCTGTTACAACACATATAAATTAAAAAGGAAAATGAACAGGATTATTAGTAACAAATCTATCTTAAACTTTACAGATACAAGTTAATACAGTATATGGTAATTATGCTTCAAATATATTATAGGTGTAAAAAAGAGAGTTTACTGATTACAGCATGATAAAAAATGTTCAGCTGTAATTAAATCATAAAGTTAAGAGACTTCAATCCAAACAGAACATTCATGCTCAAGTTTCTCCTAGTGGTCAAAATTAAAATTCCAAGCTTATTTGCCAGATTAAAAAAAAACATTTAAACAGGGTTTGGGGATTATTAGGAAATACTTCAGACATAGTTAGTTTAGTTCATTTTGGACTTATATGCAGAGAGTCATGGCAGTACAGACACTCGGGTATGAGTGCAGAATTCAGGTCAAGTATCCAGCACTCCAGAATATTAATTTTAATTATTATTTTAATGAAAGGAATAATACAGAATACGAATGCAGATAAAGACATTCATTCCAGTTTCTGCCAGTCATTCCAGCTCATTCCAGTATTCTGCAGTCATATCAGTTCTATCACTGTGCAAGAAACAATAATTGTGCTAATTCAAAAAGAAAAAAAGATGACCCATCGCCAGTTCATTATCAACCTGTTTTGATTTTAAACATAGATTACCATATAATTACTAGAATCATTAACAAAAATAATGAAACAACTGGATAAGATAGTAATCAGATCTCTGTTTTGTGTTTGTCCAGGTAGAACAATAGAACAATGCAACAGGCAAATACTGTTACAAACTGTGATTATTTTTTAATTTGATGTCTCTGAGGCTTTTGATATTTTAAACAGAAAATTAATTTAGAAAGTACTAAAGTACTATTCTTACCACATAATATTCTGGCAATAATTTAAAATTTGCATTGCTTTGCTTAAAATGAATATTTTTTTATCCAGGAAATTTCAGCTATTTACATGAGTATGACAGATGTGCCCCTATCTTCTTCATTTTTTTTTGTTTTAGCTATAAATCTAGTGCTATATGAAGTAGAAATAACTGTTGTTGTTGTTCTCAGTATAAATGGGACGTAATACAAGTATAGCCTTTGCAGATTACTTTATATTCACTACTTCAGATTATGAAACTGATAAAATGAAATTCCAGGAATTGTTTGATAACATTCATTGAGTTTTAGTTATAACAAGTCAGACAGATTAAGGCTTAATGTATGTGATGCCATCAATGTTTCACAGATGAATAATATCATATCTAGAGTAGAAGATTTTCTTTTTTCTTGGGGTAAAGTATACTCACTAGTATGATCAGCTAACAATGAAGACATACAAAACATATTATAGAAAATTAAATGGATGACTAAATTCAGTAAGCCTAACGATTTTTCTATAATTGGTTTAATAACTAGTATTAAAACTTTAATATTTCTTTTACTTTTATTTCATTTATTGACTTATGGAAATCTGCCAATTACCACTCAGTATAACGAACAAAAAGGGTTATTCTGAAAATTTTCTGGAAGGCTGGCTCATGAAGAGTATCCTGGCCAGTATTTTGTGCTCTAATTGAGTGGGAAGGATTAGGTTTTCCATATACTTCAAATTCTGTTACAGCATGTGTGTTTATTAAGTTAGTTAATATTCAATATAATGATAACTTTACATCAAAAAGTATATTTTTACAAGAAAACTTGTAACAGCTGCATAATATGGCACATATATAATTTAGATGGATCAAAAGCACCTATATGTCATTTTTTCCATTTCTACATAAATTTGCATTTAGTAGTACAAATTGTATTTACCATGTAGAGCACAAAAAATAAGTTGTTTTATACATTACATGTTATGGTATTTCAGCAATATACAGAAGTAACTTGGGATGAACATGAAGAAAATTATGATATAAAAAGAGATTTTATAGGTTTCTTGTCTAAAAATATCCAACATTTATTTATTGGATTAGAAAGAAATGTTAATAAGCTTTCTTCTTGGATGTTAAAAACATGTCTCAGTAGTTTACAAATTAATGAATAATGCAAAAAAATCAGATTTTTTCCTGTTAAATCATAATGGGAATTAACTTTAGCTACTGAGCTCAGTGCTGAAAAATAAATTCAGCGTGCAAGGAAAATCAAGACATTTTATATTTCTGCTAGAGATTTGTCAGGTCAGTACACCATATTTAGATCAATTCCAAAAAGACTTGCTCTCAGTGTACGTGATCACTTGAAATGAGAGCAGTTCTTTTGGAATCTAGGCCTTGGTGTAAGCCTGTTTGTAGATAAGCCTTACACCAAAGTAAATCACATTCACTGAGAACTAGTCTTTCAGAATCAAGGCAGACTTATCTGAGTGTAACTCTTTTGGAATCTGGCCTATTTGATGTGCCTTACACACCTCACAGATTATACTTGGTGAATTACTTAGATAACTCAGAATGTTAGCATTGTAATAATCCTTTGGCTGATTTTTATTATTATTTGTGGATGTGTCCTCAAGTGTATGAAAACCCATGAGTGGACCATTACTATGACTGATAATAGGATTTATTTTAAATCTGAAGTTTAATGACTTGATATGATATAGGAGCTTATAACTGTATTGATCTGATGTCTGAAAAACACATTTATTATTGCAGATATTGTTTTTTGGGGGGTAGTTATTTAGGCTGTTTATATCGATATTCTTTTTTATTTGCTTTTATAATTTGTAAAGAGAAGATATTTTGTGCTATGTATACGTATATGTATATTAAATATTAACATAATAAAAATATTCCTCACACTTTCTTTATGCGTTCCTCAACCTTTCCACCTCTGTCTGCAATGTTTTTCTCCAAATTGTATGTCCTCCCTATCATACGTTTTTGTATATTTTTCTAACCTCTTAGTATTTGTTCTCAATTTCATTAGCTTCTCCTTTTATATTTTCCTTTACTTTTCATCATACATCCTCCATTTACAACCTGCCTGCATATTCTCTTTAAAATTTGACAAAGATCCCATTGTGAAATAACCAATTCCTTTCTCCTACTCCATATTTTTGATGAATTGCTTTAAAAGAAGCCCACCCTTTACCTACCTCTCCTTTCTAGTCATTAACTATACTAATGCCTCTCTTCTGCCATTCTGCTGGCTTCTTTTCTGTTTCCTCTGGTTTCCACACCTATACTGTACTTAGTCATTTTTGTAGCCATGTACTTTTTGTATGTTTTATTCTGAGAAATCTCTTTGCTGCAAAGCCTTACCCTTGTTTGAGTTCTTGGCATTCACCTTCATATTTCCTCTTATATCCCTCTTCCCACCAAATATATTTTCTTTATTTCTCTGGTCCTTTGAGTTTCTCTTCCTTACCTGCTCTACATCTCAAGAAACCTTCAAGCACAATCACTTCATTCTGCTTTGTGTTTATCTTGTTTCTCTTCTTTACCTGCTCTACATCACAAGAAACCTTAAAGCACAATCACTTCTTTCTCTGTTATGTTTATTTTAATTCCACTGGTCTTTTCTCTTTATCCCCTAGTCTTACAACTAATACATTTTCTAGATGATATTCCAAACCTGCTTCCCACTTGAATACTCTGAAAATTTACAAACTATGTGGGAGGTGTTTTTCTACATCTCCTAGTGTTAACATGAAGTCATCGGCAAACAATAAGATATTGTTTTTATTATTCATACCATAATGTTTCAGTCATACATCATTATTTCATTGCACCAAACATTCAAATGCCATTAAGAATAGTGTTGCATACCCATACCCATTTTATTTTGTCTGACAATCCATCACTTATAAATTATTTCATCCTGGAGTGCTCTATAATGCAGGTACTTCCTGATTCTACCTCAGATTCACCACTATCTGCTTTATTATTTTATGAATACATTTCCAGGAGAAACAGTCAAAAGCTTCTTTTTTTATTTTGACTATGCACACCTCTTATAAGATACTCTCATCTTCTCTTTGCAATCTCTTTCAGAACATTTAAAATGTTTAGTAATATGCACGATTGATCTGCCACTTCCTTTTATACAGCCTGCCTTTTTCTTCTCCAATTACTTCTAGTAACACAATTTATGATTTGGCTGTTAAAAATTTTGCAGAGTGTCACATCCACATTACACAGTGATATTGGTTTACAATTTCACATATCTTCCAGGTTGCCTTTCTGTTTTTATAAAATTGTAACATTTGCCTCTTCCATCATTTCTGATATCCTTCCTCAAAGATCTCATTAAAGATTTTTACTAAAGTGTCACACCTGCAATCTTTCTCACTTATAGATATCTCATGGGAAGCCATCAGGTCCACCTGCCTTTATGCTCCATGCCTGTCAACCATCAAGCATTCTTAATAGGACTTCAGCTCCACTTTGAGCCACTGGAAGAACAATCAATTTGGACTGAATGGATATCAGGATAATGAAGGAATGTGATATCAATACATGGAAGGCAATGAGAGTTTTCCTTAAAAAATGCAACTGAAAGTGTGTAGCTTCTGAAGAAGTGGTGCATAGGTGGGTTTTATTTGCTTTCATGTGGACTTCATAGATATGTAGTCTGCCATATCTCAATGGCATTGCCCTAACTATGCAATGTTTCTTTGATGGTAGTTACTGCAATCAACACAGCATTGTCAGCAAACTTCATATAGCTGTTTTCATCTGTGTTAGGGAACTTAATGAAAATTTAAAGCACTAATAAAAAATAAGTTGTAGAAGTCAAGAATACAGGAGTTAGAGTTGAATAATATAGACTTCTGTCACAATTCACAACAAACCGTAAAAATATACCTAAAATATGTGCAGTGGTATGGTGAATGGATAAAGTGTAAGTTGATTGTACACTATAAGTTCAAAGTGCAGAAGTAGTGACATCACAGTACTGCAGCAGAAAATGATCAACAATATAATGCTACCAAAAAGGCATGTGATGCCTTCAAATAGGATAATGCTGTGTACATAATTTTTAATCATACCTTTTAGGCAAAATGCTAGTCAGGTAAAGACTTTAAGCTTATAGCATCATTGGAAATGGAGATAGTTATAACACACAATTGGGCAGTCACACTGAAAACAAAATTCTGAGCTAGAATTATAAATTGTTACTTGAGGCTTTGTAAGAGTTTTAGAAAAAGATGATAGTGAGGTGTGATAGAACACTTGTTTATCATTTGGTAACTGGGCTGGTAAACAGACTCTTTTTCAGCCATGACCTGGTACACGAAAACAACAGATCCTAATGAACTAGCATATTTTCAAAAGGTGGGGGGATCAGACTACCTGAAGCCCTCTGCATTCTGGATAAAGCATGCAGATTACAAGCAGTCAGTAATGGAGCAACAGAACTTGGAGATGTGAGACAGATTTTATACCATTAATCCATCACATGTCGATTGTAGTAATCATGCATGTGTCCTCAGAAGAACTTCCTAAAATTCAGAAAATAAATAATTATGCTGTACTACAAGTGTAAGCAGCTGCAAAGCTATTCTGAATACTACCGAGATTAAATGTGTAGAAGATACAGCATGCTACTTACCTGCTTTCTGAGGAATACATCCCAGCTTTGGCAATCCTATTTATGGAAGTCTATTTTTCTAGAAATTACATTTCAGGATAAGCAGTACAATTTTTTAAACTCAGCCTAATCCCATGCAGTTTTAAGGCAGGGATCAACCAGTAGAATTTCTGATATGAGAATTGTACCTGCAGCATACTCCCCTAACCTTCCATTGTTTTAGTCTTATTGCTCATTTTATTTTTGGGAGCATGGCTGAAGGAGAAATAGAATTAGATTATGTTCCTCTGATTCATGATAGAACTAAGACTCTTGGTAAAGTAGATCATGTTTTAAGTGTAAGTAGTAATCCATTGCTTTTAATAGATGAAAATTTAAACCGTCCAGTCCCAGATATTTCAAGAACACAATCTAAAGATTTTAAGAAGACATTTAAATGGCTAGAGAATAGACTCTATATGTTCAAGAGGTTACAGTGGCAGAGACTACATCTTCAAGGGTGCCTTGAACTAAAAGTGGTTCCAAGGGGACTGCATGTGTGCAAAATGCCCACTTATGGTAATGCTTTTACTGCACTTTTGAAGGAATGGCAGGTCTTGAATTTAGACAACGGCTATAAGTATAAGGAGCTGTTAGTAAGATTTTTTTAGACCCACTGAATACACTCTATGGACGGAAATAGTCCATGATTTGGAATATGCTAATGAATTGTTTAATGCTCCTGAATATGTACTGAAATTGGCTGACCTAGTCTCCGATGTTTGTACTTATGAGAAATGCTTAACTGAGGTCAAGAAGTGGAAACTGCAAGGAGATGTTTCTGAGTTTAAAGAGGGTAGGATTTTTTCCTGGCCAAGAGTTACTCAAAATGGGTGAGACAGAGAGAATGACGTGAATAAGTCTAATGATTCAACCATTTCTAAGAGACCAACCACCTCATCGTATGATAATGAGAGATGTGTCTCTGACTCCACTAGTCTTATACAGCTAACAGAGAACTTGCAGCCCCTGAGATCTAATGAGAGGCATTTTGACCCTCCCACACCTGAGGCTAATGGGTGGTCTAGTGCTGATATTTCAGCACAGAGAACTTTGAGTCCTTCTGAATCATTTAATACTGCTACTGGAGTTATGGATGCTTCCAATAAGGTATAATCTACTATTGTTCAGCCTTTTTTAAAGCTGCAGTTGCTCGAACCAGTGAACTTATTAAAGCAGTAAGTAAGAGGTTGTTCCAAAAGCAGGAACAGACAAGGTCGAAAGACACAACAGATTTTGGGTCATTTAGAGCTTGCCCCAGCAGTACGGCTGAAAATACAAAAGGTTTTATCATTAATATTTCATCTGCTATACCAAATGAGTTAGAATGTGAAATCTTGAATCTTGGACTTTCTTTTGTTACTACTCAGAAATCAAGCTGAATTGATATGCTACTTGATTTTAGGTTGTTTGTTTATAACATTTCTTTGAAATTGTTTGGAGGACATATTGTTTCAGCTTGTTCTTTGAGAAAACTTAATGAATTTATACCAGTGAACTT
The DNA here is from genome assembly GCF_019279795.1 of Protopterus annectens. Lineage (NCBI taxonomy): Eukaryota > Metazoa > Chordata > Ceratodontiformes > Protopteridae > Protopterus > Protopterus annectens. The sequence goes on from NC_056745.1 coordinate 1,088,928,748, forward strand.
CCCACTACTTGAAGCTTTTAGCAACCTATGTGAGGATGATATTTATAACTACTTTTATAAGAGACATTTGCATAAATCATTTAACTTGAATAAAGTACAATATGAAGCACTTTGTGGTTTAATCACACAGGAGATCTATACATACATCCTGCAGACAAAAGGGGAGGAATTGTTATGGACACTAGGGACTATATATCAAGTATGCTATTAATATGGAATGATTCATTGACATATAATAAATGTGCCAAGTTTGATATTAATAAGTTGATTTCTAGAGTAGACAGTTCTATTCATGACTTGTTTATTGAACATGTTATAAGTAAAGAGGTATTTGATTTTTTTTAGAGCAGAACTTCCTCTTATCCTGATTATTTATGGTCTCCCCAAAGTACATAAAAACATCAGTAAGCCACCTATGCAACCAATTGTGTCTGGGAAAGGCTGGGTCACAGAGCCCCCCTCTATATTTATTGAAAAACAGCTAAGTCCCTTGGTAAATACTGCAGAGATAATTTTGAAGGATACCATACACTTTCTGAAAAGACTAGCTGAGTGGTCCAATAATACTTCCCATGGTGACTTTTTATTGGTCACTATGGATATAATTTCTCTCTTTATGGTAATTCTAAATGTAGTGGGGATTGAATATATTTGATGCTTTCTAAATGAGCATTCTGCATATTCTACACAGAAGGTAGAATCAATATGTTCCTTATTAGATGCTGTTTTATGTAATAATGTATTTTATTTTTCAGGTGATTATTATATTCAAAATGTAGGCATACCTCTGGGCACCAGCTGTACCAACAGCTATGCTAATTTATTGCTAACACATTGGGAGAAGCAGTATGTTTTAATGATTGCAACTCTTCGTCATTTTATTTTATATTATGGGCATCTTGTTAATGATGCATTTTTTTATTTGGGCAGGCTCTACTCAACAGTTAGATCAGTTTCTTGCTTATTTACATATGACAACTCATTTTCTTAGGTTTACCCATAATTGTTCAAATGATTCTATAGATTTTTTGGATGTTTCTATCTCTATCTGTGGCAATGATTTTAATATGAAAATTTATAAAAAATCATGCAAGGTCAATAACAAGTTACATGCAAAAAGTATGCACCCAAAGAGGGTTAAAGGTAATGCTATAAAAGGTCAGTTCTTTAGGAATGCTCGACTTCATACTAATGACAGTGAAATGTATGAGGCTTTTGATGTCTTAAGTGAAGAGTTTAGACAGAGAAGATATATGTGACTCTAAGATTCTACAGATGCAAACTGATGTGGTTGCCTGCAGACAAGATACAGCCAGACCATTGTTTGATACCAAGAATATGGAATGTGACAATTAGAGAGTCAACTCTGAGAATGGACTTAGTATGTGTCTGACTTCTTCCAGTGATGTAGCTCCAGTGTGCGAAATAGTTAAAAAACACTGGGGTATTCTGATGTCTGACAATAAGTGCAGGAATGTGCTTGATACTCCACCATGTTTTGTGTTCAAGAATGCCCCTTAACTTAAAAAACTGCTCTGCTATAACTGTTAAATATAAAGGATGATTTGAGTAACAGAATAAGTAAGAAGAAAGGTACTTTTCCTTGTAACGGATGTAATGTTTGTAAATATATTAGTACTAATTATTTATTTGTGCATCCATTTTCCCATAGAGTTTCTGAGTTTAACTTATTTGCTAATTGTAGCACACAAAATTTTGTATATCTTTTTATCTGTCAAACCTGTAGTTGTTACTATGTGGGAAAAACTAACAGGATCGGTACTGATCCCCGAAGGAACTTTTCACCAAAGCACAAATAGCAGGGCATACTTTCTCGAAAGTGCTTTTTACCAAAATAGCACTATCGCGGAAGTATGCCAGCAGCTAGAGGGAGTCATTGGGGAATGACTGTTGAGATCGTTCTATGGTGCGGATAAAGGAATATTCCCTTTTCCTCACTGTAGTGTGATCTCAGAGTGAGAATATTAAAGTAGGGGGGTGTGATGGGCACAGACCCCCACATGCGGGGTGCAGGGGGGCATAAAAGAAGATTTATTGTTTTTTTTTTTTTTAATGTACTTTAGTGAAAGCGCATTTTTGGTGAAAGCGCTTTTGTTAAAGTGTGTTCACTGATTGTGGATTTGGACTATTGAACTTTTGTTCAATAGTCCTAGATCCAAACCAACAGATGCCTTAGAGACTGAATCAGGGAACACCTTTACAATATTAATAGGCAAGACATGAAGAATGCTTTAGCAAAGCATGTTGTTAAGGAAGAGGCAGGGCACAGTTTTAAATTCAAGGTTATTGAGAAGTTGCTGGTCACAGATAGAGGGGAAGATGTTAAAATTCAGACAGAGAATTTAGAGACAAAAAGGATTCTCAGACTTGCTGCACAAAAGGACAAAGGGTTAAATGACTTTGTGCCTTTAAAACCTGTGCTTAAATTAGGATTGTTAAAACATTGATTGGTTACTTAATGTGTATATATACCTACTTGGTCTAATGAATTCAAGATCTGAAGAAGCACTGTTTACTAGTGTGAAAGCACTCATCTTTTGATATGTATTTTTTATTTTATTTTAACTATTAAAGTGTTACCTCTTCAGCCACTTTCTGTGGTTTTAGTGAATACTCGTTGTTTGCCTGAAGTGTTCCTATCCTGCTTGTTTTAATCAAATAAAAAAAAATAAATAAATAAAAACAAAAAAGTTTTCTTTTATGTTTTTGCAGGGGAGAAGCCCTCCTGCAACCCCACACCCTCTGCTAATTAAATAAACCAATTCCAAGATCACACTACAGTGAGGAAACTAGTAAATTTCTGTTCTGCACTGTATGGGAATCTCCATTTAGAATGTTCAAAGTTTCAAAACTTTGATCATTTTGGCCTCAGCCATATGATGTTTAAAGTTTGGAAATTTCGATCATCTGAAGTTGCCCCATCACACTCACACACACACACACACATATATATATAATATATATATATATATATATATATATATATATGTATGTATGTATATAGCCATCTCTATATCTATCTATCTATATATATATATATATATATATATATATATATATATATATATATATATATATATATATATCTATATACACACACACACACCATCACACTAAAAGTGCACAAAACATCTATGTGGTGGTGGTGCTCGGAATCCAAAGCTAATACACACGCCAAAAAATATATTCCAGCACTCTAAATAAATCCAAATAGCCAAAGTTATGAGAAGTTTATTAGGCAACCTGCCCAACACAAACACAGACTGGTGACCAGTTTGGCTGAAAGAAGAGGCACACTGAGAACGCTTTCAGCGAAACCGGTCACCGATCTGTGTTTGTGTTGGGCAGGTTGCCTAATAAACTTCTCATAACTTTGGCTATTTGGATTTATTTTGAGTGCTGGAATATATATATTTTTGGCGTGTATATATATATATATATATATATATATATATATATATATGTTACTTTCAAATATCATCTGAAGTGCTTGTAAATTAACTTTTTCAACATTTTGAGCATTGTGAGACTGAGGTACAGTGAGCCATGAGGAATCTGTCCTATCTCCACTGTAGTGGGGTCTCAGAGTTGGTATATTTAATAAGCAGACAATGTGGTGATGCTGGGGGAGTCAGTGTGGGGATGCTGGGGGAGTCTAGGTAAGCATTAGCCATCTTAGTTTCAAGCGTCACGCATCTTTTCCTCATTGATCTTCTTTTCTTCCTTTACATTGAATGACCTCAGCAAAGTGTCTCAGCATGTCTGCTTTATGCCACCCACTCTGTTTCCTTCTCAATATGCTTCCGTCTCTGTTTTCAAATTTTACAAGGAGAGAAAAAGCAACCAAATAAAAGGGTAGAATGGTTAAGATCCAACTTTAGGAATATCATGATAATTTTCCTGAGTACATTTTGCTTCATGTTGGCATGATGCATTCTTTTAATTATATGTAAAAGTCTGAATACATGTAAATGCACTGAACAATGTAAGTATATGGCATTCTCCATCTGCCTCACTCTGTGCATGTGTATATGGCATTGTAAAAATAAATACACACACCACACACATATCTATATCTAGCTATCTAAATATATATATATATATATATATATATATATATATATATATATATATATATATATATGGTTTGCCACCATATAACCGACAGATGGATGGTCGAGCCCTGATGACCGAAAGGAGTGCGGCAAATATGCACATTGCCGAATGCCACTGTATTGAATCGCAAACCTGCGTCCCCTTTGTGACCCATGTTAGCACTGGTTTTGGAATTAGAGCGGTCAAAAAAGTTGTATTTGGTGGTTTTGCGACATTCCGACCGTTCGACATGCAAAAATTCAGATATCGGAGTCGATCATTGTTGGCTTCGACTGCCGTGTGTTCGGTTATGTGGTGGTAAACATATATGTAGGTCGACTTCTATAGACTGAAATTACACTTACCTGAATTTCTGTTTACTAAAACAACACTGAACTTTCACAAAACCAAAACTGCACATTATCGACTTTTTTTTTTACAGAGAACAGAGACACTTGGCCAACATGGGGGAATTTGTCCTTTTCCCTACTGTAGTGTGATCCAGAGTTGGTATATTTAGTTACGGGTGTGTGGGGGTGTAGTCCCCCAATCTAGGTTTGAAATAGAGTGGTGTCTTTTTTGGTTCAATGTTGGCCAAGTGTCTTGGTTCCCTGTAAAAAAAATTTGGTTATGTGCATTTTGAAAGTTTGGTGTTGTCATCTCAGTAAACTGAAATTTGGGTAAGTGTAAATTTGGTCTATAGAGGTAAAGCACAGATCCTTGCCTTAGGGCCATAAGGTATCTCCCTCCCGTAAGGAAAACAATAGACCACAAGGAAAACTGGTACTTGTGAACAACAAAGCAGCTGATTGAGATTCCAAACAAATCAACATTAAAAGAACGATGCACTGTAGACTAGCTCAGCTGAGCCTGAAGCAATTACAAGCAATTATAACTTGTTTAGAAATCAAAACTTCTTTATTGAAAAACAAATAGATGATTAACTTTACCCTTAAATGAGCTTCATCAAATCTAAATCAAGTTTATATGACATGCAGTATTTATCTCTTTTAACAGAGAGATCATTGTTAATTAACTTGAGCTGGGGTCATAATTATATGTTATAGGCTGTTCATCCAAGCTACACTAGGATAAGTCTCATCTTTCATATCTATTCTGCAGAGGTACTCCAATTGTAGCTAATAAGTTATAGCTTATGTGCTGCATTGCTGTCCTATGTGTCTGCTGCCTAATTGATACAAATACTTGATATAAATCCTGTCCCTAACTATGTATAACTATTAATGCATCATTATATCTCCAATGTGATAAGGAGATGCTTTTTGCCTTGTTTAGATGGGCAACAAGTACTAAAATATGTGACACCCGGTCAAATTAAACTCCAGAAGTATTACACTGTAGTAATTATAATTGCAGCTAGTCAGGATAATCTGGCTGAACCTGTGAATGGGAACACCTGCCTGTATCCTTTATGTCAGGAGCATACCACCCTTTTCATGACAGGATGAATTCAACTTTCTAGAGATATATAAATTATAAGTGTGTTCAGATAGAAAAGAAAGGGCTCGGTATGTGCTAGGCCTAAGATAAACTGCAGCTTTCTATGACAATGAACCAAATAATGTCAAATGAGGAAAGAGATATTGACTTCTGTTTCAATTTGTTTCATTTAAATTATGTCAAAACTGGTACCTTATACGAGATTATCAGTAATGTGTTATAAGTCTTAGCTGGCACAGTAGTAATCTCTATAAAGCAGCGAAGAGTAGTTCCACCAATGGAAATCAGTGAGACACCAGTAGGTGCGTCTTGTACCACAGCCTGCTGCTAAAAACCTTTTCCGAGATGTCTACGGAGAGTGGAAAAATATGCAATTGTATGGACTGCTAAGTCCTTGGCAATATACTGAATTTACTTGATCATCAAGGATAAACAAGATATTAATTCATCTATAATTGAAACAAGTCGAAAATAATTCATAGATTGCCTATACAGTTAAAGAAATGTTAGGTATAATATAAAGACTGGTCCACTGCCAATAGTCTTACATACTAAAACAGTGCAGATGTTACAGGTTGTAAACTAACACAGGCTGAGTCTATGATGGGAGGATAATCACAAATGTATGAATCTTGGTTGAAAATAGACAAACCAAATGTGTAAAGCTAGGGCTAATTAACAGAAGGTAGTGAATCTAATCAGGGCTAGAAGGCAGCATTACCTCAGGTCACATAAACTGAGGCTAGGGAGGTTTGATTACATACACTTAAAGATACAATTATGGTAGAGTGACTATACTAACTTGAGGTAAAATGTACATTTGGGCCTTGAGAAACATCATCACTTTACTGCTTGTATTGAAACTGATACAAGTAAGGAAAAAGAACAAAATAATAAACCAAAATAATACACTCAGGTGTCTAAAGTGCTTTCATCTAACTACCAATAATTAGGTGAGGCTTCATCAGATCAGTGCAGAACAGTACAATGGCATTTAGTGCATTCATATGGTTAACTCCACTAAATAAAAAATATGTGTACATGACAGATTTGATTCTGAGATAAAAAAATCAACAGATTTAGCACCATTAAACAATGAGTGTAGGTATACCATTATTAAAATGTAGTATAATTTAATGCAAGAAAGTTTTAACACTTACTAGTAATACGTTTCCTGACACATGCATTGGAATATGAAATGAGATAACTCTGTTTTAGTATGCAGTTTTATATATAGATTTAAAAGTGCTTCAAAGCCCATGATGCTAACTTACCTATTTGTTTTCCTGCATGGTCCTGTAGTAGTCAACCAATGTGAATATAATGCTAATTAAAAATACAATGAAAAAATACATATATCTATGTAAAATACAATATCTGACTGTTAGTAAACACTATTATGGTCCAGTTTTCAAAGATCAAATACAAATTTGATGAAGCATTTTTTTTTCATCCCTGGATGCCAGTAAGCTTTTAGGCAAATTTGCCACTTTAGTTCCTTTTTCTCAAATACAGCTCCTATGTTGCTTTCAGGTGGGTCAGTTGTTACTTTCTCTACTATGTGTAACCCAAATTTCTCAAAGTTTCTGCAGTGTAGAGCATGTCTGGTTAGTGGATTATTAAGATCTTTTAGTCATATGTCTGATAAGTGTTTAGTAACTCTTACCTTTAGGGCATTCCTAGTCTTGCCTATGTAGAATTCTCTACATGCTATGCATCTGGTCCTGTAAACTACACACTTGCTTTTGCAGTCATCTGTCGCTGTGCTGTAATATCTCTTTTTTTGAGTATGAACAATAAAAGCTGTTTCTGCTAGTCATAAAGTCACAGCATCTGCATCCTGTAGGCATACAGGGAAAGATGTCAGCATTTGACTCCACATTTGGCAAAGCATATCCTTCTACCCAGCTCCTAATATATTGCCCTTTACAATAGATGAAAGTAGGCTCAGGGCGAAGTATCTTATTAATGGAATGGTTCACATTGGTGATGCTCCAGTTTTCATGCATGGTACATTTTATTTCCAGAGACTCCACTGAAAATATAAGAATCATACTTCTTTTATGTTTCTCTTTGTCAACATCATTCTGTAAATTTACTGTATTAATTTGTTCTGTTAGTGGTGGATTGGATAGTGTTGGGTCATTGTCCTGTTTCATAGTTAAAAAGGAACCAAATATGTCCTTCATCAGATTTTCATTGTACTCCCTTTCAAGACAGTCACATTGTAGTTTGTCCAGGGTATGTAGAAACTGCATCACTTCCCCTAGACACATGAGCTATCCTCATCCCTTGTGACTTTACAATTTTCTTTTTGATTTTGGTGTGCATACTGTTTGCGTGTAACAACAGGTTGACCAGTGTGGATTTTCTAAACAGTCCATTGTTTAACACTGTATCACTTTCTTTTCTGCAAATGATGAAATCCATAAATTCTACCTTTTCAAAGCTGTAGTGGTTTGGTTAGAGAAATGCAGGAAGTCTGTCAACTTTTTGATGTAGTCAAAGAATTCCTTAAGTTTTTCCATGAAGCTGTTCCATGTGATGAACATATCACCAATAAAGTGATAATAACAGTTCATAAATCGGAAATACTCAGAGGTATGGATGGTATTTTCTTCCCACTTGGCTAAAACTATGTTTTCCAGGCCATTGCTGCACCCATGACTATTCTCCTTGTTTGTTTGTACCATCCCTGGTTAAGATAAAAGTAGTTGTTTTTAAGTATTCGGTCCAGAAACTCACCTAATGGATGCATTTCACTGGGGTTGGTGGAAGTCCTAGTGCCCATGAATTCTTTAACTGCTTCAATGCCACACTCATGTGGAAGTACTGTGTAAAGTGCTTCCAGATCAATGGTAACAAGTACCGTGTCTAGTTTGATCCTAATTTCTCTGCCTGTCTTCATCACTCTTCTTTTATCAGTGCTAAAACTTTTTAGTGCTGCAAGTTCATTCTGGGAAACGTTATAAAACTTTCTTTTGCAGGGCTTGGTAAGAATTCTGAAAATGTCCTCCTCACATTTCTCCTTGTATGCCCATATAGTTGGGTGGAGAGGTGTGCAAAATGTACTTGGTTTCTTCCCATTTAGACTCATGGTCGATTATTTTATTCCCCAGTTATTGGTTCTCATCCTGTCTGACACATCCAAATTTCATTCTCCTTTGATGAAAAAAGATTTTTTTAAGTTCTGCTTCCTGCAAAGCAGCTTAAGGTCAATAATGGTGTTAAACAAATTGTTCTTGCTTTGAGGTATAAATGTAGCCTCTTTTATAGAACTTTTGTTTCATTTTGGTGGAATCATGGAGTGATTCCATATTTTGATTTTCTGTTGGTTACTGGGGGTCTGGATCAAGTTCCCTGAGGTATCCATCGAGGTGACGGTGCTGTATTCCTGGGTGGTAACACTTATGTCCCTTTATTGTCTTGTTCAGGTTTCTTTGTCACCTCTGGGCATGGTGTTTTCCTCCAGGATTTTACCACTCCCTCTTGTTACCTGGGTAACCGTTGTGAGAAGTGAGCTTGTGATGATTTCCTTTCTTCTCTGTTTTGTGGAGTTTTGTCTTGAGGAACTGCTCTTGAAGCCAAAGAAATATCCTGATCAGTGTGGCACTTTGTTAGGTCACTTTTGTCCTGGGAGGGAACATTTCTGTCCAGAGCAGTACCAGGAGACTAGTTATCAGTCCTAATAGAATCAGTGCTGTTTATTTCTCGGTTATTGCAGTGCTTAGATATTCTGAAGAGGCCAGGATTTCTGATTCTAGTTGGTTGGTCATAAAGGTCTGTTTCTGTCTTTTTTCCATCTTTGCCATTCCTACCATTGTCCTTTTCATCTTTGTAAGCTATAACCTTTTAGCTACCAATAGGACTAGATATGCAGAACAAGTATGAACAATGAGACTTATCCTACTGTAATGGATGAACAACCTATGGCATACATTTATGACCCCAACTTGAGATAATTAACTATGATTTCTGTGTTAAAGCAGATAAATGCTGCTTGTGATATAAAATGGATTTAGATCTGTTGAAACTCATCTAAGGGCAAAAGCACTCATCTATTTGTTTTTCAATAAAGAAGTTTTGATTTCTAAACTAGTTATAATTGCTTGATTGCAGTGAAGTCTCAGCTGATCTTGTCTGCACTGCATGTTTTTTTTTTCTGATTTTTTTTTTTTGAGAATCTCAGCCAGCAACTTTGTTGCTCACCAGTATCAGTTTTCCCTATAGGTCTATTGTTTTCCTTATACGAGGGACACATCTTACACCCCCCGCCCAAGGCTGGAAAACTATTGTGCCTCAACACAAGGATCTGTGCTTCTATCTATCTTTCTATCTATCTATCTATCTATCTATCTATCTATCTATCTATCTATCTATCTATCTATCTGTCTATCTATCTATATATCTATCTATCTATCTATCTATCTGATTCTAAAGGCAGCATTTGCCATTGCTGTTGTCTTTGACAGCAAAAAATATGAAGTACTAAACCTGTATCACAGCAGCAGTGGTATCAATTATCAGCTGGGTGATGTAGAACTGATAGCAAAAGAACAGAAAAATAGATCCAGGAGTATCAATCGCCAGTAGCAGAGTAAGAAGGTAGTGGCATCAGCCAAAAGAATGGTGGGGTATATTATTTGCAAAAGGAACTTAGAAACAAAAAGACAATACTCCTGCTATAGCATACCCTGGTCAGGATATACTTTGAGTAGTCTGTGGGATTCTAAAAGCCATACAAGATAAGAAACTTTAGGATTATGGAATGAGTCCAAAGGAAATTGAGTAGAAAGAACCATGAGACAGAGCTGAGAATATATGACCAGAGACAATAGGAGCCAAGGTATTTATCACTTATCACAAAATGAGGGGCATGATAGCAATGCAAATATGTTAGGGTGATGTGAAGGGCTCATCATGAACATACGGGACTGAGAAAAAGTAGAGAGGGCTGTGGGTACAGGGAGCAGACTGTAGGGGCCAATTTGTCCTTTGATCTGCAAAAGTACTTCTTCACAGAAAGGTCTGTAGAGCCAGCACTTAACTAGGGTGGGGTGAAGGGGAAGTCACCCCAAGTGCAAAGTATTGGAGGCATGATTGTCTGATCCCAATTGCTCTTCTGTGTGCAGCAGCAAAGTGCCAGTATTGCATTTGCAGTCAAAACTGAGTTCTGTAGAGTTGTATGTGCAGTGTAATTGTAGCAAACTGTTTGTGAAAAGTGTAGCAACTAGCAAGCAGTTTGTTACAGCTAAAAAGCAGAAAATAGTAAACTACCAGAATGGCTGCTGGAGAGGTAATCCATAGACAATTTAAGAGGACATGTAGGAGCTTAAAAAGAGGCTGAGGAAGAAATGAAGGAGTGGTAGTTGAATGCTGAATACACTTAAAGGGCAAATGAGAGAGACTTATTGCTCTCTTCTGCCCTGAAGCTAATGAAATGCAAATATTTTCTGTTTTGGTAGTCTATAGACAGGATTTAAGGGTGATCACAAGTGTTCTGGAACATAAGCTTTTTTACATTTGTAATTATTAAGCAAACAGCTTTATAAATCCATGACCTTTTCTTCATGAGCACCACAGACTAGTCTAATTAAGAATTGAAATAATATACAGCACAGTGATAGACAAAATGCTGCAGTAAATAATTCATGATATTGCACTTTTAATGTGATGTTATAAGCAAATATTAAGAATGAGTACTGACTTCACTAAGAATTTAAGCATCTGCAAGCTGCATTAGGCAATTTTTCAGTGCAGATGAAATAGAAGATGGTCACAAAGAACAGTCTTGACATTTTATGCAGTCTGTTTATATTGAATCAGCTTTTGTTTGTATGGTGTATAAAGCCAAATTTAATAGCCATTATTGCAAATAATGAAAGACAGTGTGCATGAAGTGTCAAATGAATACACTTATCTGCTGCTGCTGGGTATGCATGTTTAATCTGAATTGTGATTACCCTTCATCCTCCAGGAGATTTAATATGCTTTTTAAATTAATACTGCTATACTGAGTGCAAACAGTCTTTCATAATGATTTAATAAGATGTTTAGAGTACATTTTCATATTTAAGTAAGTGCCGCATCATTGTTGTAACTGTTAGTTATGGGCACTACAGAATTATTATATTTTCTGCCACAACAGGCAGGTTGAAACAAAGTTACATCATTCATGAAGGATATTGCAAACAAGTGCAGATGAAGCATGCTGATTCGGGAACAGTTTCCAGCAATGATCTTAGCAACAGGAGTAGAAATAAATTGTCTAAATTGTGCAGGCGTAGAGTGGCACTCGGAAAAGTTAGCACTGTTATATACTAGTAGGTCTATGGCTCTAAGCAATTCAGAGACAAGCAAGAACTACATAAAACAAAAGTTCATTACCAAACCAAGCAGTGCTGTTGTACAGGCACCTACAGAAGCACACATACACACGCTTAAATAATGTATTTTATTTGTATTTTTACTTTGCTTTTGTTTACTGAGTTTGTCTGACTGGATTTAATCAAAAAACCCTTCTCAGAGGAGGCCTGGGGAGAAAAGTTCCAACATATTACAAACCTTTTTAAACAGACATCAAGTAATATACATGAACATATATTAAGTAATATACATTAGCAATTACAGATACATTTCCTATTAGATTATATTCATATGAAAGTAAAGGCACCTGTTGCAGTATAAAAGGTACTTACACATTAGTAGATGTTGAACATTGAGCATTTGAAGATGTGTATTGGTAGGTTTGTCAGAAAGATAATAGATAATGTGATCAGTGCTTAGCGATTCAAAGAAGTGGAGGTGAGGGAAGGAACCATGTAGTGTAGAAAATGCTAATGTTGTAGTTAAGAGGTGAGGTATAAAGCAGGTTCAGAGGCAATTATATATAGAGCTATCATAAGGCATATATTGTAAGAATAGAGGCAGGGGTGAGCAGGTCACAAAATCAAGTATACCACGGGAAGATGCTAGTAAAACTATTCTGTTATTGGTGAAGACTGGTTGTGGGACATAGGATTCTGAATGAAGAGAAATGGTTTGACAATACAGCAACCTGAAGATAACAGTGACATTTATCCTGGAGATGTACAGGAGCAGATTCACTGATCTGATAGGTGCAGTTTTAGTTGTGCTTGAAATGATTTTGTATTCTAAATGGATTTCAGGTTCCATAGTTTAGCTTCCCTGTTTGAAGACAGAGTCACATGCAGTATTAGATGATTTGGTTATAGTGATTAGTGATTCTTCTCTACAGTGTAAAATTCAGTTGGGAGTAGTGTTATATTACATTGTTAAGGGCAGGGCAATTTTCTGGCTTGTACCGAAGTCTGTGTATTGTAGTTAGCTGAGAAAGAGCTAGGTGATGTGGTAGTTCCAGCCATTTTATTTCTCCGAGGGCTAGGCATTGGAGTGTTCTATTATTGTTTACTGCAAATTTTGCTATTTCATTATAATATTGTTAGTTTGGACAGTTGGAAGACCTGAATTTTATTGAAGATTTGGGGCAGCATACAGAAGAAAAGGCAATAAGAAAGTAAAGGCTATAAGTCTTCTGTGTCAGTGAAGTAAGTTTTTTACTCTGGATAATGTACCTAGTTTTTGATGATGACTTTTAACTATGTGCAATATGGGTACCTATTAAGTCAGCAAACACTTGAAATTGCGATTGCTGCTTAAATGACCTTGTTTGAGCGAAATGGAGAAATTCCGAAAGCACGGAACAGCGATTTTTTTTCCTAGGGAAAAAATCACTGGGATGATTTTGGGACTTTGCCCTTTCCTCCACTGTGGTGTGATCTCGGAGTTGGTATATTTAAGTAGGGGTGTATGGGAGGGTCAAGCCCCCAACTTTATTTTGTGTTTTTTTGTGTGTGTGTGATTTTTTATTTTTCTTTTAATGGATCAGTGATTGTTTTCCCTGTGAAAAAAAAAAACGCTGATCTGTTTGTTCGGTATTTTGTGTTTTCATAGAATTTGGGTTGATTATATAGCATTTGAAATTTTGAGCATTTACTTATATAATATAGACCCTGCAATACATGGTGGTCGAATTTCAACTGGTCATCTATTACTAGTCACCGAGTAGTTTTGTATAGTTTATTTGTTCTGTTATAGTGTGGCTGGCAGAGATAATAGTGAATAGTGTTATTTTGACAGAGAATTGTGGTGAGGTAAAAAGTAGTAATTTGGTTGCTCTAGAATTTAGAAGTAGTTGTGAATTATATAGCCTTGTTTCAATCGATTAGAAGAATTGATGAATAAGGTCAGAGATTTGGCAGAGCTGATTAGGACTGAATCATCAGCATATTGAACTAGGGAAGCATTTTTTACAGAAGTGTCAAATCATTAATGAATATTTTGAGAAGTATGAGGCCTAGCACAGATCCTTGTGGGGCACCAATACTTACTTGAATGAAGGTGGAGAAATATTTTTAATTTTATCTGCTTGCACTCTGTTTGAGCGGTAGCTACAGAACCATTGCAGTAAAGAGTTGGTGAGCCCTAAAGATGAGACATCAAATATCAGTTTTGGTGGGAAACAGTATCAAAAGCTTTTGATAATTGTAGGAAGATGGAAGAGACTATGCTTCTAGAGTTTCTGTGGGTGGTGATGGTATTAGCAAAATTCAGCAAAGCAGTAGTTAAACTGTGATGAGGATGGAAGCTGGGTTGAAGACAGATACTGGTTATCTATTAGATAGTTGAGAAATTGTTTATGAATACATTTTTCTAATATTTTTGATAGGACAGATAAAATGGCAAGAGGCCTCTAGTTTGAATGATCTGTATACAGTCAATCCTTGTGCAGGTGAATAATGAATGATTTTTTTTTTGTAGGGGGAAAAGATATAGGTCAGTTTTTCAGAAATGAGACTGGATATGCAATAGCATCGGTTGCCATTTTAAGTTATTATCTAGATAAATTGTTAGTGGCAGTTGTAGTAGGCTTTCATTTTTGAGGTATTTTTGCTGGTATCTCTGGGAACTGGCTGGATGGAGAAAATGCTGATGGAATTTATGTGATTGAGTAGGAACCTCAGGAGCTTGATTAGTCACCTGATAGGTTAATGACTGTCTGTATAGAGTGGATATTACATTGGTTGGCTATGATATCATTTTGTTTCTCTGAATTTATTGTTAGTTGTGCAGCCTGTCCTGGATTTAAAAGTTTATTGACCAAGGCCCAGAACAGTTTTGGATTTAATATAAAACATATTGTGCATGTTTTGATTGGCTGAGTAGAAGGTTTTTCTTATCTTTGGTGATAAGTTGTTTTTTTAGGCTTCTTTGCTGTCTATATGCTACTAAAGTAGGAGCTGTTTTATTTTTGTCCAGACCTTTCAAGCTTGTCTCTTTGTTTCATGAGTTATTTAGTTGCTAAAGATAGCCACGTGGAAAGGTTGGTTTTGACTCTTTTTATTCTGAGAGGGACATATCTTTTTAGAACACCTAGGAACATTTTGCTGAACTCAGACACTGCATCATCTATGCAAAGTGTCTTTAGTGACTCCCAGTTAAGGCAATGTAATGTATTAATAAAAGTGTCTTCATGAAAAGTAGTAAGTTGCCTTACCAGGCTGTAATGATGCGTCTGGGGGCTGTTGCATTAGTACCTTTGGTATAGATTTATTCAACAATAACTTAGGCTATTCATCAGAGTTCTATGGGATGATATTTTACTTGGAAAGGATGTTAGGATCCAGTCTAGGATTGATTGTCTAGCCTTGGCTTTGTTATAGCCAGTTGGTATGGTTATAAGTTGGGTGAACTTGTACAGATATATGTTACTGGTAGAATTTTCAGACTGTATGGTTTGTCATTTTATATTAATATCACCCATATTATGGTTTTATGACAGATTTTTGAGGAAGTCAGCAGACAATATCTTCCAGTGTTTTAGCATTGTTAACTTGGGATATGTACATACCCATGATTATAACTAGTGAGTGCTCCGTTTTAGCATGGTTAGTAGGATTTCTGAATTAGATAAAGCTGGTAGGGCATGGGGGTAAAGGGGAGCATCTAGTGTGCTTTTGTAGAAAATATTGACACCACCAGCTTTTTTGTTAGTTCTGTCTAATCTGATAATGTTATAGTCTCCTGGGGAGATTTCTTCATTTTATCTTTCCTGGTAGAACCAGGTTTCTGAGGCAACTAAGATATTTGAAGTGCGTAGCACTTTTCATACATTAATTTCAGGGTGTTTGTTATAAATACGTTATACATTTGTATGGCGTATATAGGGCTGCCAGCTTTTCATGTCAAGAATTCTGGACATGCATGGGAAAGCAAAATGGGTGCAGAGTAGAAGTGTTCATTTAATCTCCCCTTGAGGGGATTGTTGTACAATATTACTGTGCACAATCAAACATATTATTGTGTTCTTCAATGTCAGTGACAATGTCCCTTAATTCTGAACTGCCCAGAAAAATTCTTGACAGTTATCAACCCTAATAATAACCAGGTGACACTTTTGGTGAAATGTCATTTCTGTGCCAAGTTGGGCCTGGGTTTGGGTGGATATTATCACTAACTTTTATGGTTATGGAAGTATGATGGTATGGGTAGAGGCATTTTTGCTTGATTTTCTGTTTAATACCCAGCCTCAGGCCAAGTACTACAGAAAGTAAACAGTTATATAGCCAGTGTTGGGCAATTAGCAAGAAGACACAAAACAGAAGAGGTTTTCTTTCATGTACTGAATGTGGACATGAAGAAGCTAGGGAAACAGAGCAACTGGCATATGGTGTGTAATCTAGCTGGCAAGAGAAAGGACAGGGGCTACATTAGAAAGTGGTCCTTAAAATACAAGGACTACTCCTTTGGGGGGATGTCACAGCCACTTTCCAGCACAGTGAAGGTATGTATCTAACTAAGTTAAAGTTAATCTTCAGAAAGGCCGTTCCAATTAAACTTGCACAGAAATCTCAGTGACAACATTCACAGGTGTGTGCCTTGTGGCAGAGATTGTGCTGTTTAAGGGACAGGGACCAATGTAATGTCCACAGGTTCTGAAAGGAACAAGAAAGAGAAAAACACTGCCATACTGAAGTATTATATGAAGGCAGCAAAGTTAATACATAAATAGCTAGCTATTCCTAGCAATGAAGGAAGGAACAAAGTGAGCTGAAGTAAGAGAATATGGGCTATTCCAAGACTAATGAGAGGAAATGAAGTTTGTAAGGTAGAAATAGTTTTAGCAGGAGGCACAGTGATTGAGAACCACAGTGATAAACTGTATAGAGCTGTACAGAGTAAATTGATAGATCAGAGCACCACATTGCTAAGCAAATTATAAAACCATCACTTAGTAAGAATACATCAAATTGATCAGTATATCAAAAGAATGGCGTCTATACCAAAGCATCAGCAACTGCTATCACATACATGAATCATATATTTCTGAAAGGGTGCAAGTTCAACATACATACAGCTTATCAGACTGGAATAAAATTAATACAAATACAGCACACCATTGATTGTTCTACAAACTCTCAAAACACACATACACCAATAAAGTCCCAGTAATGCCTCTTCAGACAGACAGGCGTGCGCGTGCTCACGCACATGCATGCACACACACACACACACACACACACACACACACACACACACACACACACACATTCAAAAATATACTCAGTAGAGATACATACACACACACACACACACACACACACACACACACACACACACACACACACACACACACACACACACACACACACACACACACACCACACACACACACACACACACACACACACACACACACACACACACACACACACAAACACACACACATATACATTCAGAAATACACTCAGTGGAAATACACACATGCACACACACACACACACACACACACACACACACACACACACACACACACACACACACACACACACACACACACACACACACACACACACACACACACACACACACACACACACACACACACACACACACACACACACACACACACACACACACACACACATACATACCATACAGTCTCTTAGCAGCTCACACATACAAACACCCCACACTTAAAATCTCCTACATATTTCTAAGTCAAACAATACCAGAAATGCAAGGTCTCTGGACCTGACTTTAGGCTGTGACTTCTCACACACCCTCCTGCACTTAATTCAGCTGGAGATGAGACTAGTCGGGTCCCATCATGGTATCCTAGTGGAGAAAGACCTAATAGAGGCAACCAGGATAACCACGATGGGAGAAGTCCACCTCTGAGGCTTATTGGAGATCCAAGTCTCAAAGACTGGCTTGCAGCACCACTAAACTTCATAGAACAAACAGTCAATGCATCAACAGATCAATGGCTGGAGGAGACTCCCCGACAAATAATTTAGTACTGCTTGACTATAAGTTACTGAAGTATGGACTGCATTTTTTCCAATACCCAACAGGGCTAATACCAGATTTGAACTTTCATAAAGAACTAATAGCTCTGTTCAACCAGTAGTGCTTGGACTTATTGACTGTTATGGTTACTTGCTACCATAAAATGGCTAAAGGGATAGCAGAAGAGGCACATGTACTTGATGAATCAATTAGAAATCCTGCGGTCTCTTTTAGAGGTATAGATATGAATACAATATGATATTTCAAACTATCAACCAGCATATGGGTAAATTAAAAGCGACAAAAGTAAAGAAATAACCGAGACCGCCTCCAATATGAAAAAGCCACCCCCTACCCATGCCCATCACCATCTTAAGTATGGAACACACAGTCTAACAATTCAGAATGAAGAAATGACATTGGGAGCCCTCCTACTAGCCTTGATGACACTTGTATGGAGGAAGTGAAGCGTGAAAGAACTAATAGAGGATGGAGTAATAGTGAAATTCGGAGAAGTGAGAGATCAGAAATCAGCAATAAGGACACGCCAATGCAATTAACGGAAATAATGAAAATTTGTATCAGAGAGTAAATCTGAATACCCACCAGCATGAACAATGGAAAAATAACCAAGGGCAAAGTAATTCCAACACAGTGAAGCAGGGTTTTCCTGAGGTCAAACAGCAGAGGAAAAACAACTGGAGGAAAGCCCACAGCAGGAGATGGAGGTAAACTGTTAACAAAATCCTCTTGTAGAACAAAAGTGTGTTCTAGTTAAGAATGTTGAAGGGGATTTCACTATATATAATTAATCATCCTTCATTGTGTCTACAGAACTGGCTGAACTTCTAGCAAAAAGTCTTTTATACCAGATCAAAGGCTGGATCTGGCTAAAATAGTGTTGGACTTAAAAATGTTTGTAAGAAAACTGAACATAACTTTTAATTATGGGGAATAATGAGACTGAATTGAACCCATTTGCAATACATAGTATGTTCAAGCCTCCCTTGCACCCTTTGTTAGAAACTTTTGAGAAAGTCAGCAAACTTGATTTCCGAGCTGCACACAAAAATAAAATCCACTTTAAGAGGAATATGTGTAAAGATGAGTGGGATATCTTGAATTTATTAAAAGAAGCACATGTAAGATTAATGAAGCCTGATAAGGGAGGGAGATTGGTCTTTATGGACATAGATGATTATGAGAAAGCATGTTAGAAACTGAAGTATATGAATGTGTTTCTTTAAATCAGTTCAACGTATCAAAGCAACATATTAGGATATATATCAATGATTTGTTTATAGAGGGTAAAATAGATTTCATCTTGTACAATTATATGAACATACTCACACCCCATACACCTGTTATTTTCAGAGTGCCAAAAGTCCACAAAGACCTACAAAATCCCCCCTCAGGCCAAAAGTAGATGGAAGAAATTCCATAACATATGCATGCTCTAAAGTAGTAGACAGCATACTTAAAAACATGTAGCTACTGAATTACAAATTTGTAAGGACTCATGCCCCAGGATTCAGCAAGCTCTGCACAGCGTGCAGGAATAGTGCAAGAGCTGCTGCAGGCAATATGGCTGCCGTGCAATCCAGGAATAAGCTCCCAGGATGTGCACAAGCACTCCTGCACTATTCCTGCATGGACACAGCCCCTGTATGCTAATTACCTCATTTGCTGGTGAAAACCATGCAAATGAGGTGAATTAGTGATCCAGGAAGAAGGCAGACGTCCATGCAGGAATAGTGTAGACTACAGAAATATATTCAGCCAGTAGTTGAATACATTTCTGCAAACTACAAAATGGAGCCATGACAGCTTGTACAAATTCATGTATTAGAAGGGTTAGCATGCCAAAGGCCAAATATATGGCCATAGGCATGAAAAATAGTTTAAAAATTATAAAAATTTACTTTTTTTTTTGTTGGCCGATTTCGGCCGTTTAAGCACAGGGCAGTGGTGCTCAAACGGGATCGGCCCAAAAATAATTAAAAAAATCATAATTTTGCCATAATAGTCAATGGCATGCATAACACAACAAGACCATGGAATAGTGATTGCTAAGGGGGAAGGCTGAGTGTCGGTTTTGTAACCATGCATTAGCAGTCAATCATATGCAAATGAGGGCAATGATACTGAATCACAGATTCCTCCGTGCTAGCTTGCACCCAACCATGTAGGTGCAGTAAGACCACAGTGTAAGCCTAAGAGCTAGATGACTTCATAAGGGAGTGTGTCATCATACTGTAAGCTTATTGGAGCTCTGTGGCCTGTGTTTGCCCTTAGCTAAGCACAGCTAAGCAAGAGGGTGTGTCTAAAGCTGCCTAGCAGTCTTTACATTGCCTAAATCGGTGTGCGCGCTGCGCACTGGGTTTTAAAAAAAAAAACAAAAAAACAGGAAATAGCAACTTTGTTCACATCTGATCACTCGGTTTGTGCGGCGTGTCTCAGGGCTTAAACAGGAAGGCAATGGGAAGGGAAAACAGCAGTAGGAAGGTAATCAAGGAGAACTAGCATAGCTGGCAGGTGAAATGTGTCAGAATCAACCAATTACACAGGCAGCAGCCCAGCCCAGCACACCATTATAAACTATGCAAACACCTATCCCTTTGGGTTTTCCCACAAACTCTACACCACCACTGTACACAAATGGGGAAATTTTACTTAACAAAAGCAACAAAATGATAGGAGCTGCTTTCACTTTCATAAATCAACATGTAGAAGAGGCTGAGGGTGGTGAAGATGACAATGTTGATGACCAACCCCCAGTGAGGAGAAGGAGAAAAGTGTACAGACCCAGGGTAACCTACCAGTGGCTACATGAGCTGGAGATAGTGGAGCACTATAGGGTGGACAGGAACCTCCTACAAGCAAATTGTTGAGCTGTGCCAGCCACGCGTCACACACAGAACCAACAAAGGTGAACCCATACCAAGGTATGTGTAGGCTTAAGAAAACTATCCACAGGTACCTTCCAAAGGCCAACCTGGGATATCATGGGGATCTCACAGGCATCAGCATCCAGGGTACTCCACCAGTTCCTGGATGCCATGTCAGCACATGCTGGTGAGCGCATATATTTCCACAACACCCATGAGGCGTTGACCAGCAATATGTGTCTCTTCCATCAAATGGCAGAATACCCTGAGGTAGTAAGTGCTATAGACTGCACACATACATACACATTAAAGCACCACCCGGTGAGCGGGATAGGGTCTACATAAACCGCAAGGGCTTCCCCTCCATCAACTGCCAGGTCATGTGTGATGCCCAGGGCATTATAATGAATGTGTGTGCTGGCAGTCCTGCAAGCTATCATGACTCCCACATCTGGCATATGATGCAGCTGTACCAGAGATTTGCCAGTGGGGACATCCCATATGGCCACCTAGTGGGGGATGCTGGTTACGCACTGGAGTCGTGGCTGATGACACCCATCAGAAATGCACACACACCCAAACAAGAACTCCATAATGAGGCACATGCACAGACCAGAATAATAATAGAGAGTGCATTTGGGATGCTTAAGGCATGGTTCTGGTGCCTGGACATATCCGATGGAGCCTTGCAGTACTCTCCAGCTACAGGTACCCAAATTGTCATTGTATGTGCCATGCTACACAATATGATCCTACAGAAACAGCTGCAGCAGGAACAGCATGGGGGCAGGGCCACACAGCCACCCTCCATTGCCAAGGCCAGCACAGGCACAGAGTGACTCAGAGGAGGAACAACCTGAGCCTGTCCCTGTAGGCAGAAGGAGGCATGCCCCATATGCCCAGGCTTTGGCAAAGAGGCAACACATAGCACATACACTGACACTGTAGGAATCCAGGGAATAACACCTCTCTTTGACTCACACATACAGTAAAAAGGATGCCAAACATGACACTTCCTGTGCTTAACTATTTATAGGGAGTGTACTATGTGTATCTGACATAGCCCTCCAGCACCATCCTAATACTGGCACAGCCACAAGGTAAGTCACTCTCACTATCAATTGCTGAATGGAGTAGTATGCCCATCCATGGTACGGATGTGAGCATGCAAGGGATGTGAGCTGAATGGGATGGCAGCAGATAGTAGACACCTATATGGGCAGCATGAAATCCATAACAAATACTGGTGTTGACATAATAGGCAGTACTAGAAAAGGTGACAAATCCCACTGCAGGATATGTGGTGGGTCAAATGTGTGCCCACAGGACACACACATGCATGTCAGTGAGGCTCACATAGCCAACAACAGTCTGTCAGCAGGACAGGTGTAGATGACCACAAAGAAAGGCTGTGCTAAGGCCTCCGATTGATGGCCATTGAGAACAGCCCCCTCCAGAACTACACAGACAGACTACAACAGGTCAGGCAGTGGGATGTTAGGTCTGAAGGGTAAGAAGTCTGAAAGTGAACTGTACATCAATAAAACCAAAGATCTGTACTACACTGATATGCCTCTAGTCTGCATGATAGGTCAGAATACAGAATGAAATGGAAGCCAACAGAGTACCTGAAATACCAGTATGGTCATAGTAAATGTTTACAGTTGTCAGGTGTGCCCCCCCCCCCACAATCCTATGTAAAAATGTAGTAACATGTACGTGTGCGTATAATAACAGTGGAGCTCAGATTACCTGAACTGGCCAAATTAGCAGAATAGATTGTTACATGTGTACAATATGCAGGGCTCTGTGTGCTAGGTTGTTGTGTTTTGTATATTGTGTGAAAGTGGTCAGCATGTAGGCATGGAGGGTTGTGTCCCAGTGGTTAATGGCCAGTACTGTTGATGACAGGGCCAAGTTCTAACAACTGCAGTGCCAAACACAATGCATCCCATCAAGATCCAATCCAGCAGTAATCCATACTAATTGTTCAGATGTAATATCTGTCACCATCTGAAAGATGGACATGGCATGAATGTGGGCCCAGACATGCACACAGTACACAGGTGGAAGTACTCTAGACAGAGAGTCTATAAAATGTTACTATCAAATGGACACACCTTTGGAATTGTACATACAGGTTAGCAGCACATTAGTTGTCTGTGTAGTATGGAATACTGATGTAGTCTGGCCAAACACTGGCAGACCACAAAAGGCACAGTTATGAAGTACTGAGAAACCACTGATGTCCCCGCACAAGCCAGCATAAGGGGAATGCCACATGTATATCTGTGAGTGAGCTGCAAGTAGCTTCCATAGCACACATGCACGCAGCTCACCCCACCACCAGCCACAGGTACCTCACAGGTCATATCCCTGCTGTTGGGAATGAGTACAATATGACCCCCACTTCTGTATGGGACTACCCAGAGAATACAGCATGCTGAAGAGGTGTCCCATGCACGTGTGCCCTAGCTGTGATCAGCACCCTGCCAGCATCCACACCAATGGATTAATAAGGATAAAAACTATTGCCATTAACACCTTGCACACCCACCCTGTCACCCCAGGGGAATACAATGGCTTGCAGCCTGGGACAGTAGAAGTGACAGAATGCACTGGCCTGCTACAAATGGCCTGCATCACTACCAAATGCCCTAAAGTCCTCTGTCAAAGACCTGTGTCTCACCTGTATTGCCAACTCTCATGGAGTCCCAAATAATGACATAACACAGTCCACAGAACACAAATTCAAGGCCATGTCAACAAATCCCAGTAGCATGTCCACCATGTCCTACTGCATGAACTGTGGAGCAACCCCTAAATACTGCTGGGATGAAGTTATAACTATAGGGATACTTATCAACTATTGCTTGTATAATGTTAGGAAGAGGATAGAATAACAGAGGGGGGGGGGGTAGAAGCATGGATGCTATGGAGTGTATGAAGTCTGAAACTGTGATGTGTGCCCATACTATCCCTGCCTGCAAACACAGGAATGGGTGGCTACAAACCTGCTTGTAAGCCACAATGTGAATGGGTTATGACCAGATATATGAGCCCTGCCTCTGGGGAACCTGTGTGAATCTGTACAGATGAGAGGTATGGCCACAGCAAGATATGGCCATTCCGTCACATCGATAGATGTACAAGCATGGGATCCACAGCCACCACAATACCAACATGCTGTACCATTTACACAGACCCATCAGCAAGTGTCTGCAGCTCCCCCTCCAGAATTGCATGATTGTGCAAGAATATGTAGGCTGCAGACCACAATACTGGACACAGCTTCATTCATCTTGTATTCCCCAGGAAATTACTGCAAGCAAATACATATATCTGTCAGTAGTTGATGACATAATATATCACAGTGTAAAACAGTACTTATGTCTGACACATCTCTAACACTAAAACCATGTAGCAGAAGCAGCACAGACAATATTAGTTACAGTAACCCACTATCCTTTGCCCATTGTGACCCCATATTGTCAACCTATCTGCAGATATCCTGCAGAAACAGGTTGCTAGCTGTAGGTGTAGAACACAAATGCCTGCACTGGAGTACAACCTACCTGGAATGGATTCACACATTCAATACAGAAGGTCATACTGGGCATGCTCCTATACTTAGAGAAATGAAGCCCATGTCTGGTAACTAAATACAGAAGGGGCATACTGGGCATACTCCCACACTTAAAAATGAAGCCCATGTCTGGCAACAACAGTGGACTGCACATATCTGTCAGTCACAGATGTCTGTGCACACACTCCACATTGCATACCAGTCATGCTTTGCACACACATCGGATAGGAATACACACATATATCCAAGGACAACACACTATAATAGGTCAAACAAACACAAACAAAGATGTGGGGAAGAGAGAGACAGACAGTGACAAAGAGCCTCCCATCATGAGGCCTGTCTCACCCACCACACATCCAACTGGCCAATATCACATGATGTGCCAATGTCTATCACTGTAGACATTTGCTTCTGGTAGCCCTAAACACTATAGTGTCTGTGGTGCTTGTGATAACTGTGTAACATGACAGTACAAGTCATTATTCATCTAGAAGTTGTATACACAGTCCTGTCAAATGTAAAGTTGTGTGTGACTGAGTGTTGTGTGTGTTTCCAGAGGAATGATTTATGGCCCATTCGCACATACTGCACTCCCCATTACCCCACTTTAGCAAGGCTGCTGATATTCACCCAACTTTGGAGAAGGGCTAGCCCTATAAGCTCCATGGTACATGCGATAATTGCATAATGTTATAGTGTGATGTACTAGTTAGGTAGGAGTTCTAATCCCAGACATGGCAAGTGTGAAACTCTGTGTGTGTTCATGTGTGTAGGGATCAATGCTTTTGAGGCCATTCACAGTCACTACACCTCCCATTGCCCTACTTTAACAAGGCTGCTGATGTAATTCACCTTGAAAAACAACTTTGGAGAAAGGCTAACCCTATAAGCTCTGTGGCGCATGCTATAACTGCATGATGATGTAGTGTGATTTACTAGTTAGGTAGGAGCTCTAATCCTAGACATGGCAATTGTAAAATTCTGTGTGTGTGTGTGTGTGTGTGTGTGTAGAAAGTAATGAGTTTGAGACCATTCACAGTCACTACATCTCCCATTGCCCTACTTTAGCAAGGCTGTTGATGTCATTCACCTGGACATACACCTTTGGAGAAAGGTCACCCCTCTAAGCTCTGTTGTGCATGCTATAACTGTGTAATGCTATAGTGTGATGTACTAGTTAGGGAGGAGTTCTAATCCCAGACATGGCAGCTGTGAAACTCTGTGTGTGTGTATAGAGAGTAATGCTTTTGAGGCCATTCACAGTCACTACACCTCCCATTGTCCTACTTTAGCAAGGCTGCTGATGCCATCTACCTTGAAATATACCTTTGGAGAAGGGCTAGTCCTATAAACTCCATGGTGCATGCCATAAATGCGGAACAATGTAGTAGCAGTAACTGCACAGCTATGGATTTGAATCCCATCTGTGGCAAGTGTTTGTGGGTGTACCTCAAAGTTTTTGTCCATATTTACAGCCAGTACACATCTCAGAGCCTGACTTTAGCAGTCCTACAGCTATCACCCACCTTACACATATCTGTTATGAAGCCTACACCATGTCAGGTCAATGGTGCATATGGTAAATGTGTAACATAGTAGTCCATAAAGGATGTTAGATAGAGGTTTTAACCTCACCCCTGGCAAATGTATATGTGTGATTAGGATGAAATTATTTTTGGGATCTCTCACCCACTACATCACCCAATGCCAGTATTTACAAGGGCTGATGATGTTCCTCACCTTAGAAGTACCTTGGGACAACATCCACCAATAACCTCCGTGGTGCATGTGATAAATGTGGTACACTGTAGTAGCAATACATAGCTAGGTAGGGGGTTTTAATCTCAGTACTGGCAATTGTGTGTGCGTGTTTGGCATCAATATCCTGTGTGGATTCATTGTAGGGCGAGTTTTGCTAAATTCTTATATTGAAGACCTACTATATGTCACAATGTCCACCTTACGAGTACAACAGATGTCAAACAGCAGTGAGGCTGGTGTAGACAATCCATAGCCCTACATCTGACATTATGGATTGGTGAACAATATAGGCAACCCATGTATTACCCAGAGAACACTCTCCACCCATGTCTCGTACACAAACACACTTGGCTAGGAAACAGCCACTATACTGGTAGTTCCCTGCATATTGCCCACAGATAGTAACCACGGTGTGATTGCAGTGGATTACATGCCTGTTCACCACAACACTGCCACTGACATCAGAATCTACTGTGATGTGTAACATCTCCTGACTGAGTGTGTGTGTTATCCAGCAAGTAAAAGGACATGGCCCCCTGTTCCATCCCTACAACAGGCAAGTAATTGCTTACAGTGGTCTTTTGCTATGTTCCCCACTGGACGCCTGCAACAACTGCAGAGTCTGCAAATGTAACCCACAAAGGGAATACCATGTCTTATCCACATGCCCTGTATGGACAGATGCCATTAACTCCACTGAATACCTGTATCATGCTGTCAATGTAGGTGCAGACATGACCTCAGTTCTATAGCCAGTTCTCACCACATGAGGTCAGGAATGCCAAATCAGATGATAACAATCTGTCCACACAACATGCCCCAGAGAACCCAGGTACACTTCCACACGTCACAAAACATGCATGTGGGACATGTGCACAACCCAGACACTGCCCATGTTATGGAATATAGATCACATACATGTCAAGCATTGCACAGCACTGGCCACCAACAATAGTAACCGAGATGAGTGGATGGTGAACACAATACCCACCTTTGTGGGCCAATCCAGGGACTACACCCCTGAGCCACACTGGAGACCATTGTCATCTGGCCTGATGCCAAGGTATACACTTTGCCTAGCCTTGTACAGCCTTCTGGCACAGTCAGCTACTACACAGCTGTGAAGCAATGAACCCATGCATGTCAGTACTGGCAAGTGTATATGTGTGTGTGTGTGTGTGTGTGTGTGTGTGTGTGTGGAGATTAATGATTTTGAAGCCATTCACACTCACTACACCATTGATTGCTCTACTGTAGCATGCCTTCTGATGTCAGTCACCTTGAAATATTCCTTTGGCCATATATCAGCCTAATAACCTCTGTGGTGCATGTGATATCTGTGTAATACTATAGTGTAGCAAACTAGTTAATTAGGATTTCTAATCTTGACCCTGCCAATTGTGATAATGTGTGTGAGTCCCTGAGGGAGTGTGGTTGTGTCTTCCTTGAAACCTGCTTTTGTGAACAGCCAAATGTACTACATTTCCCTTATCCCTCCTTTATCACTGTTGCTGATGTCACTCACCTTCAAAGATACCTTTGGACAGCTTTCCAGGATGTAAGCTCTGTGGCGTGTGCAATAACTACATAACAATGTAATAGCAATGCATAGTCAGGTAGGGGTTAGAAATCCAATACTAGTAAGTGTGTGTTTGTGTGTATTATCAGTGCCCTGTGTGGGTGTTAGGGTGATTGTGTAATGACAGGGTCGATAACAGTGTGGGTTTTGTCACATCATCATATTGAGAAGCTACATGTCCCATTGTCAACATTACAAGACTGACATTTTCCAAACATTGTAGAGATTCTAGTCGACAATCCTCAGCCATAAATGTGTACAGCTATGTGCAATTACCATGTGACAGTATGGATTAATACACAATATAGGCAACCATCATAATGCCCAGATACCACTCTCCACCCATGGATCATACACAAACATGCTTAGCTTACTCTCCTACTCCCTTTCTTTCTTACTTTGTCTCTGTCTGTCTCTCTCACTCCCTCAATGGTGGATGTGGAAAAGTACACCTGCTTTGCTTAGGCAGCAGCTTGTGTTTTGTAAGTGATGCTCATGATCAGCTGATGGCCTGTGCACAAATTGCAATCCCCCACTAACTGATTGCATGCAGAACAGCTGTGGTATCATTCCTATAGCCAATTGCATGGAAACACACTCCTATAACTAAGCACTTCATGTGGGTGTTGGCCCTTTTCATTCACCGTGAGCAGGACTTCATGTGGGTGTTTGACAAACAGCATCACAGAGGGTAGCTGGATATACCTCTTACAACATACACTGTGGAGACAGGCCAAGAAACAGGAGGGAGATGTCCCAGACATGAGGACAGAATGTAAGTATTGCTCTTCTACATTTGAGGTAATGTTGATTTACCAGGGTTTGTGTGGATATGGCTGTTCTATATTATTCAACATCTATCGTGACAGTGTTATGTGGTTGGGGAAACTCTCACCTGTAGGGATATCTGCAGACTGGCCAGTGTTTGGAGTCTTACATGTGTTGTGTTACTCACATATTTCCTATCTTTAGAAATGCAATAGCATACTCTGAGGATTGCAGTCAGTGCATGGTGACAGCCATGTGAGTTACTGACTTCATATCCCTCAGTACACATATGTCACAACAAACCCTGTTACAACAGTAAATGTATGGGTTTATCACAGCAACATGTCAATATTGGCCCTGTGTTAGTGCCTCCGGCCACAACTCTGTCAACCTGTGTTCATATGTCATGCAGTAAGAGTTGCATATGTTCAGTACATCATTATTTACTGACATCATACCTGATAACAAGCCAGTGAGATATCAGACTGCTAGACATGATATGTATAATAGGCTTTATATTTGAGGACAAAACCTGGACATTCTGTTGTAGTGTGTACAGTAGTGAAGTCTGTGTACTTATGGTGATTGTTGTCAGTGTGTAATGTGAATATGTACATTGGCCTGTGTACAGACTGTGGTAGATGTCATTGTTCTTGGTCCTGTTCTATGTGATGTTGCATGCTGCTGCAGTGTATGGTACCCTATCGGCGTACATGTTGGTAGGGACAGACCGGCACATGTCCCATACCACAGTCAGGCATTGGAATACACTGTGTATTGGCAAAGTATATGTAGGGTTAGTGTGTGAGTGGCACATATGAAGATGGTGCCATTCACACAGTCCATATACTATAATATTAAGTACGCTTACCATATGTCACTGTGGCTGTGTTCAGATTGGTTGTGGGTATGCACTTTCACACAGGTGTTTGTTACTCCATGCTGTCACATGCCTGTAGAGCCTGTTATATTTGCAGTTACATGTGTATTCCCCCATAAGAAATGTAGGCCAGTGTTGTGGCAGTCTGTCTGTAGTTTACACAGTGCTTTGTGACATGCCTAGCAGCTCAGTGTATTTACCCAGTATGATGTTATGTCCAGATATTTGTCAGATGTACTGTTGCTGGGCCACCATAACTATGGTGTATTTCTGACAAAGCAGTGGGATGCTGTACAGATGTATGTCATTAACTAGTGGGTAGTTTGTGGGCTTGTGACCTCTGTTCCTCTGGTTATTATGTGTCAGGGCAGACAGGAGTGTATGAATGCATAAATTGTGTGAGCTTATCTATTCCAGTATTTTTGTGATATCCCCATTTACATGGCTGTAAACATCCACTTTGTCAGGCTTGGTCCACACGTCTTGCACTAAGGGGGTGCTGTGTATACCTCTGGACTAACAAGAGTGTGTCAGACTGTCCACATGTATTGGTCATATCTGTGTTGTATTCCACAGGATCATTACTGTGATTTGTGAGGAACTGTACTATGATGATCTTATGATATCTGTCAGTAACTGATGGCGTACATGTCAATAACAGATGTGATTTCCCACACAAAATTTATGTTAATACAACCCCTGTTACAGTAGCAAAAGTCTACATTTCTACCTGCAATACTTACATGACATCCCCTTGCACTAAGAGGTTGTGACTATTGATGCTGAGATATGACTCCACTACATGTATATATATATATATATATATATATATATATATATATATATATATATATATATATATATATACAGGGTTCCTATTGCATTATCGAATTGCTGAAACTTCGAACCTGAAAACATTGAACACAAATGTTCAAAGTTTCAACAATCCGAATTAAAAAAAAAAAAAAAAAACAGCTCAATAACTGTTGTAAGCAGGGGGGCAAGCCTCCTGCACCACCCACACCCCCTGCTCTTTAAATATACCAACTCCGAGATCACACTACAGTGCGGCACTGTAGTGTG
>NC_056745.1:1088961744-1088999244 GCF_019279795.1 Protopterus annectens
CATAAGCAGTTGGCTAGCCGATGTCTGTCTGCCCTCTGTACAGATGTGCAGATATCAGTTATCCATCTTGGCTGCTTACAGGCAATCCATGCTTAAGGACACTGACATGTCTGCCCCACTGTGTTATGGATGCCACAGCTAGGAATCCCTACCCTGTATGCACAATGTGCCATGGATATCTCAACTACCCTACCACAGTCAACAGAACATGCTTGGGTACAGGTCTCCAAAACAGAAACTGACCATGTGATGTAATACATGTTGCATACATGTCAACTGAAGCACCTCACTGGCCCTCTGCAAGAGGTAACCAGATGATTGGATTTTGCATTTAACTGTCACCCTGGGGATCACTCACATGGCATCAGTTGATAGATGGCCTGCTGACAAACGTCAGGTGTCATGATACCACTGTACCCACATCCCCTACTCATCTCATCTCTCCATGGACATTATCCTGGTTCACACCTAGGAACACCTGCACCTATGGACCCCAGTACTGACAAATGTGTCAGTGTGAATTACTGAGGATAACAGTGTCTGTGTTTGTAAACTTGTAGTTGATAATACCCTGGGTGCCTTCTCACCCACTACACCCCCCCCCCGCATTGCCATAGTTAGAAATTAATGCTGCTGTAATGAACATTAAATGTACCTTGTTACACTCTTCACCCTATGGGCTACCTGGAGCTTGCAGTACCAGCACAACACTGTTGTACAAATGGGTAGATCGGCATGGGTTACCCTCTGAGTCCTGGCAAGTGTGTGTTTGTGTGCAAGTGTGTATATTTGTAGGCTGCAACATTCTGAGGCCAACATTCTCCAAATGTAATACACCTTGCCATACAGTATAAGGGATAGTGATGTTGCTGACATTAGGAGAGCCATGACAAACCATTACCCTACTATCCCTGTGGCATGTGCAATAAATGCATATCTCTGTAGTAGCACTGGTGAGATAGACAAGGGGTTGTATTGCAGTCCTCGTCAATGTGTGATTGTGGGTATGTCAGAGTACTATCATGGGTTTCAGTGAGTAAAATATCCAATGTGGGGTGTGGGTGCTGGGTATACTGTCTTTACACCATGGTACCCCCAGTATATGTCACAAGATTCACTGTATGAGAACCACTGTCACCATCAACCATACAGGTAACTGCTTACACTATCCAGCCCAATGATGCATGTACTGTGTGCAAATTATCTGTAACAGAATGGACTCACTGACAAGGTAGTTAGCACTGATAAACCAAGGTCTCTCAGATGTGTCTATGACTGTTATGTGTTTGTCAATGTGTATATGACAGTATGTCATACTATGTATTGTTCATGAACACCCAGTGCATCTCCCATTATCATAATGTACAAGGCCTGGTGATGTTCTTCACTTAACAAATAACTCAGGACACACCTCATCCTAAAAGCTGTGTGGTGTGTGCAATTAAGGCCAAACACAGTAGTAGCAATAAGTACCAATGTAGGGGGTTCTACTATCAGTGTTGCCAAGTAAGTGTGTGTGTATGTGAAGGGATCTACTTCATTTGCAGAAAATACATGTCCCAGGAGGACATCTGTCCAAGAACTGACTGGCAAATGCTAACATTTCAAAGGAATCATCTTGTGGAAATTCATTCCATCAAAACTAGTAGTCGATGTGTAAATGCCCCCTTCCCCACTGTACAGCTATACAGCAATACTGGAGTTGGTATATATAGTTGGTTGTGGATGTTGTGGGCACAGCCACCCTCATTAGGGTTATTGTTGTGTGTATCCACCTGCTTAGTCTGCTGTAATACTGTACAGTTTATGTTAACAAGTATTTGTCAATCACACTATGTGCAGTTCTATGCCACCCCACACCCTCTAAAAGTGGAGGGCTGTGCCATCCACACCAGCACACCTATGTTTACCAACTCCAGGATTGCACTAGATTGGGAAAGAGGACATATGCCATGCCAGTACCATCATCAATGACATTAAACTAGCAGACTGATTCCTTACTGATGTGATGTTTTGCCTATTTTGTCTTGGTGGAATTACATAGGATAAAATGGGTTCACTGCAAAATTATATACATCCATGTGTACAGTATTCTCTGTGTATCTCATCAACATCAAAGCCTGTGTGTGTGTGTGTGTGTGTGTGTGTGTGTGTGTGTTATACACAAACATGTGGTGTGTGCCACCCAGTACACTTACCATTGTCCACTGTAGAAAGGCTGCTGACATCAGCCACCATGCACTCACCTGTATACACCCCTCAGACCTATCAGCCATGTGGCACATGCAGTAACTGTTATACAGACCTGTTACTTGTGTTCAACTGTACCCAGGATATGACACAGTTAATGTGTCACCACAGTGCCATACCTCTTGTATGAAACAACAGCAGACCAACATCCTGCTCATACATAGACACCTACAACACAAACTGAATACATTATGAAGACCACAATCAGTGTTAATAACAGCTATAATGCATCATGGCTGGACAGCTACACATCCTGACATGTAAGCATTAAACTTTCCAGCTGAAAACAAGTTACACAGCATTATATTGCTAAACTTTAGTGCATTCACCCTGTGCATCAGAGCCATATTAGCCTGTCTCCTGCATCGATGGGATGGATAACAGAGATGTGGCACATATCATCATATGCACAGGGTGTGTTTTGGGCTTGGCAGAGAACAAGGATGAGCCATTTGGTCAATGCCATGTGTTTGTGTTAGGGGTTTTCATTATCAATTGGGCTGTGCAGATGTGGTGTGGGTAGGTAGCTGTGCTGGTGATGTATGTGTGTGTGTGTGTGTGTGTGTGTGTGTGTGTGTGTGTGTGTGTGTGTGTGTGTGTGTGTGAGTGTGTGTATGTATGCACACAGTTCTGCCATGTGGCTGCCCTATACAAGGGTTTGTTGGACAGCTGCAGACCGTACATGGCAGGGTGTTCAGTTCACCGTCTCCAGCCATGGACATGAGAACTGTGCCTGTCAGGGGTTCCATGGGCACTACCAGGTACAAGCCCAGATATGTTACCCTCCCCTGATGATGACAAATGTCTGCTGGATCTGGGTCGCTGTTGTTGGGACTGGCCAGGACCATGTGCAAGTGGCCTGCTTTGTTGTGGTGTGGACAGCACCCCTCTGCAGTGCTAGTGCTGGTACTGCTACTACTAGAGCAGCTGTGACTTGTTGCACATCCATGTAGACCTCCACATGTTGGTGTTGCTGACCTACATCCACATGGCAGTTGCCCTACTCCCACCACATGCTCTAACACAGACATTACATGGTCGAGGATTCCCACCATCTCACCCAACTGTCTATCCAGGACCTCTGCAAAATAACGGTGGGCACCTGTAAGATCACAGATGTTGTCAAGTACAGCAGAATGAGTAGCCCTCTGGAGACTCAGACTCTGTCTGCTATAACATTCCATACATGCCTGTGCCTCCATGATGGCCCAAAACATGCTTCTTTTGACACCTGCTGTGGCACTTCTGCAAGAGGCATGATGGCCAGCAGCCCTCCTACAAGCACCCCTTTACATCTGCCTGTGTGGTACCTCGCCAGGTATCCGGCTATGGCTGCTGTGTACAGACACACTTGCCATAGTCACCACACTGTCCTGTCCCATGCCACCACCTGCCAACTGTCCCTCATCTATGGCCACTGATGATGGAGTATGTATAGGCAATGTGACTGTGTGCACGGATTGGATGGAGAACTGTGGGATGTCAACCAATGGCACAGCTTCAGCCCCTGACATCCCTGCATGTGCTTCATCATACCTATCATCATTGTCAGAGTCTGTATGGACACTAACATCAGTTTACCTGCAGGAGAGACCCTGACCTACCTCGCCACCTGTGAGGGGGAAAACAAAAAACTTAATTTAAGACCTCCATGTCATTGCTTACCTCTACACACACACTCTCTCTCTCTCTCTCTCTCTCTCTCTCTCTCTCTCACACACACACACACACACACACACACACACACACACACACACACACACACACACACACACACACACACACACACACAAACACACACACACACTTACAGGTGAGGTGGCACAAAGATATTACACAGACCTCTCATCACCCAACAGTCAACATGCATGAAATGTGGCACTCAACAGCATGCACTGCAGCTATACTCAATCCCTGTTACCAACATTATACATCTTTGTGATGCATGAGTTGTGTTAGTAGGTGATGCCCCTTCCCCCTGGAACACACTGCACCCATGTACACAGTACTGGTGTGCACCTGTTCAGCACCTTGGCATGTACTGTGCACCATACCTCACGAGTGTACACACCATTGCTGAATGTGTATATGTGTGCCAGTTATGTTTGCTCTGTTCCTCACAGCCCCTATGTGTTTGTCTGTCACATACCTGGGATGATATGATGACAGATGTCAATAGTGAATGCCTGACCTCTGATTTGCAGATCTCATCATCAGCAGTGCATATATGAGGAATAAAATCCAATTACACTGACAACCTTCAAAGCTTAATGTGGCTATGAGGAGTGTGCACACCCTTATTGACATGTCAGCCTCTTCCGTGATATGCAATGGGGCCACAGTACTCCTTAGGTTAACATTAGACACACCTGATATGTGACATATGACCTATGCAGTCAAAAGCAGTATCAAAAAATGTGTTAGTTGTGCAGATGCTGATTGAAATGCATACAATATGTGGGTTGCATAAGTGTGCACACCCTTAACATGATGGTTTGTTGCAGCACCTGTTAAGTGAACTACAGCAGTCACTATTCCTGGGAGTTGTATACTAGCATCACCCATCTTCACTTGCCATTATTTTGTCACTCTGCCCTACAAACGTCCCCCAACTCTGCCAGATTGCAAGGTCAGCTCATACGCACAGCCCTTGGAGGTCACACAGTGCCTTCACTATTGCTGTGGAGTCAGGGTTATGTCTGCCACAATTTATGTCTTTGATTGTGTTCAGATGCAACCATTCTTAGTGAGCTTTGGATGTATGCTTCATTTCACTGTTGTGTTTCAGGATGACACCCCTGCCCATCCTCAGTCTTTTTGCAGATGCTTGACAACTATGGGCCACACGTGTTATTTTGCAGTGCAACAAATGCAGAACACCATCTCTACTGGCCGAGTTCCTGCTAATGAACAGGGAATGCAAAAGGTATACACCAGCACCAGCAAGGTACAGATGAGGATGGTGGGCCTGAGGTGGAGTGAGGTGCTGCTTGTGCACCACATGCATGTTTATAAATACTGTCTGTAGGTTTCAGCCTTGGTCTCGGTACACCTTTACACATTGCAACACACGCCTTTAGGAGACTTGATGTTATGCATATGCTACCTGTAGAGAGCCCTGGATGATGCTTCCTGTGGAACAACTCTTCCATCTTATTACCCTAACCTATAGGGCACACTTATGCAGAGTCCAGGCAATTACCGACACAAGTGCTGCACAGGCAGCACTTGCTAGACATTCCTGCAAGTCCCTTAGTGTTGCTGCTTGTTTTTGGGCAGCCTCCATGACCAGTTTGCAACATGTGCTGTCATCTGTATTGGATGGGCATCTGTTTATTTTCTACATTAATTTTGTCCCATACTTCATAGTCACATACATGATTGCACTATTTGCCATGGTATATGCAATGGTGAGTTAAGGCTATTTCTCCCACTCCTGAGTGCTATCTTTTGGATATGGGATCCATTCCGTGGTTTGTAAGATGTGTGCAATCCACGGATGCCTCTGTTGCAGGTGAGTGGGCAAATGTCATGGACATACTTCTTGGACAGCAGACCATTACTTGGTGTGACATTGAGGCCCTGTACTTGATGGAAGGTGCATACTCAAGAAGAGTGAATGCTGTCAGTACCTCAAAAGTTGCTTCCACAATATGTTATTTGGAGTGTGTGCACACATATGCTTCCAGTATTTGTTAAGGTGTGTATTCCCCATATTTGTTGTCCTAACATAGGATTCCATATTACACATTCTTTGCTCATGTTAGGATTACATTACAGGTTGTAAAAGGTGTGGAATGTGGTATTGTGATATGCCATTGTGTAGATCTGTAACAGTTGCCATTGTATTAGTGGTGTATACACTGTTGTAGCCACTGTATAAGGGTTATGTTTCAGACATGTCCCTACTGTAGGCCATTTGTCCCAACATTACGTTCATCTCTGTCCACACATCTTGCACTGACAGGTTGTTAGGTATACTGCAGGACTCTTACATACCCTTCAGATATGTCACCATGGTGACCACTGTGATGCAGTGCAGTTAACAGCAACAATAAGTGAACATGTACAGCTTGCATTATGGGTAGGTGTGTTAAATGTGTGCATGGCAAATACCATGGCCATAACATGGCCAGTGCATTGGCAAACCTGAACAAAAAACTCCATACTCACCAACTACAGGCTGCTGCCCCAGAGGTATACCAGTGGGACCTACATAGTTGTGTGAGAGATGTAATGTCAGTAGCCACACCTGTGACATTGGTACAGGGTGGGAGCAGCATTTCAGTACATCAACAGTACAAACCCACAATACTAGAGATTATGCACATCTGTTCATTACTACACTGCAGCAACAGACTATGTTATCTGACATATGCATGAATATACTTTACAGATGAAGATGGATAAGCAACAGTGGTCTACTAATGTGCCCTGGGGCCTTACCTGCATGCTCCTCATCCATTGTGTGGGTAGCACCCACCTCCACAATGCTATCATCAGGTTCCTGGCTTGGCTGGTGGATGGGTGTCCCAAAGCTTGTGAGGTGCTCCTCAGCACATGTCAGTGGGGGCTAGATGGCATGACCCCCACCTGTGGCTAGCAGTTCCCTCCTAATTGCAGCAGCACGCTGACGAGCATGGCAGATGAGGTCAGTGCAATGATGTCACACCTGCTCATAACTGTGGATATACAGGCCAACATCGTTTACCCTGTTGATGAGCTCATTCCACAAGGCAGTCCTCTCCTGCAGATCATGGGCCATATGCCCAAAGAGGGTTCCGTGGTGATGCACAAGGTAGTTTATTATTTCATTCTCCTGTGGAGTATAAGCAGGGAGACACTCCCGGGACATGGTACCTGGAAGACATAAACAGGAAAAAAAGGTCTGAAGACCTCATACTGCAAGCATATAATAGTTGTTAATTGACATCTCTCTCTCACTCCCACCATATCTGCAACAATAATCTGAACACACAAATCAATGGGTATTTTTACACCAAACCTACTATTGGGACATATATCCTATTATGCAACAAATATTGAAATGTGTTTCTATTCATGTTCCATGTTGAAACACTATCATTGGTGGTCTGTTGCTAACAATGTAACCTGCATGCCATTGTAATGGCCACTGTGGTTCCATATATGCATGTGTTCTGTTTGCTATACAACTGTTCCAAATCTGTTGTTTTGGGTTAATGGTAATATCTATGCATGCTGTTATAACTAATCCTGGATTGTGTTGACTATTGCTACCCACATATGTTCTAAAACTGCAACACAATAACATGTTTGAGAAGGGTGTTCCCAGCAGAACCACCTCTCCCACCTCATCTGGCCATGGCACCAGGCCACAGCACATCAAGGACCCACCCTTGGACCTCCTTATCTGCTGGTCCTGCATTACCTTCAAGTGGAACCACCTCAGGGGATGGTGCTCGTCCCACCCCTGGGAGTACACAGAGACAGGATCCTGTCACCTGAAGTCAGGCCCATGGTTCGGTGCATAGGGAGCTCGGCAGAGAACTGGGGGATCTGCTACACCATCTTGAGGCCCTCGTGATGCAATTAGAGGGTCAGCCTGCCACTTCTGCTCATTCCCCAGCACAGCCATCTTCAGGGCTGTGAAGTTGCAGTGGTGACTGCCCATGGGTGAGGACCTCAGTCCCACTGTTTCCATTTGGGGGCTCATGGGCTTCCAATTTCCAAACACCCCTCCCTGTCCAAGGTGTTTACCCACCACATGTGTCATATACCACCCCTGTATGCTGTCTTGTCTGTCTTCCAACCCAACCTACCTCCCCAAATATGCCTACTATCCTTCCCCAACATCCCACTCTCACATTAACAAAAAAAGGGCATTCTGTTCCCAACATGAATTTCACACCATACATAACTGTCCATTTCACACCCGCTTACAACTGCTTACAGGTGCCTTAATCACTCTGTATCCAACAGACCTTCTTCTGGCCAGAAAATAAATGATCAGCCCTTGCAAGTATCTAACCCAGGACCCTACACACCATATCCACAGCAATTTACCACTAAGCCATCTGAGCTGCAGATATGTGTGATGTTTTCTCAAACATGCAGCACAGTCATTCAACAGTAACATTCTACACTTGGGCTCACTTCGGTCCTCTCCCACCCCCATTCCCACCAACCCCCATATCATTTCCTTTATACCTAACTAACTAATCTATTCCACCCCTAACTCCACCCTTTCCCATCTGCTAAAACATTCTAAACACCGTACCCTCCTTTACTTATCACTTCATAGTTTAGTTTGTTGCAAATCCTCCTTCTTCCTACATATCTCCTAGTCCCCCCCACAGGTTGTTTCACTTAAATTTTACTTCAGCTCTCTAACAGGTAAAACAACTTACTTTTCCTAGTCCCTTACTCCATTCCAATCCTACTTCCCCACCTTAGGCCACAGCTATTGCAACCCGTTCTATTTTCCTCTTACCTCCATTACTTCTCCATCTCATTCTTACATCTTGTACTACTCTATTGCCATCTGTCCATAGACATCCCACTAATCCCCATACTAACTGCTTCTCATCTCTGCAGTACTCTATTACAATCTCCTCCTCTATCTTTTCCATGAACATCCCTCTGCCTAAAATCAAACTTCCTCCCCCTCACTCTCTAGCATCTAAAACCAAGACTAAGTACTTGACTTACAACCCATTTACATTTAAATGTTGCCACCTTCATGTAGCCCTGTTTCTATCAGGAGACATACATCCAAATCCTGGGCCCATCCATCACCCCACAATGCAAAACTCTACCTCTCCCTACTTAAAAAAACTCATCCTCTCAACAAACATATTTCCTTTTACTGTATGAATGCCCATAGTATTCTAAACAATGTTAGTGAAATCCATGCTTGGATAGCCTTCCATACCCCTAATGACATCACCCTAACAGAGACTTGGCTAAATCTCCAAACCTCTGATAAAGACATTCTCCACCCTGGTTATAATATACTCCGCCTAGATCACCAAAACAAAAAAGGGGGTGGCATATCCACCCACTACTCCAACAACCTCACCATTACAAGTATTATGAAACCTATCCCATCCTTTTCTCCTGTTGAAGTAATTATAGCTAACCTTAAAATGAATGATCACACCACTATCACAGTAGCAGCCATCTATATTCCTCCAGGAGACAACATTCCTCTGCTTGAAAATATTCTTTCATACTTTTCTCAACACATCCTCAATGAAACTATCTTCCATGGGGATGTCAACATTAACTGATTAACTCTCAGTAATCCAAACTCTAATACTCATATTAATTTATATGGCTTTACTCAGCTAATCTCCCTACCTACTTATACAAACAACTCTCACACATCTAGTATTCTTATTGACTGGGTACTTGTATCTAATCCTTCCAAAATAGCATAACCCTGAAACCCTACCAAACACCCTGAGTGATCACTCCCCTATAAAAGTGCTTAGGTTCACTCCCTACTTCTTAAAACCTCCTAGATTTATCACTTGTCGCAAAGTCTCTAACTTCCATCCAGAAACCTTTAATGCCTTCCTCTCTAAAGTAAACTGGAAATTCCTTACTCAACTCCCACTAGAAGAAGCAGTCCTAGCTTTCAACTCCACCTTCCTTAGGATCTTAGATTCACTTGCTCCCCCTCACAAAGTCCGAATTAAGTCCACCATATCTCTGTGGCTTTCAAAAGCCACTCGTACCCTTATGATAACTAGAGACAAATTATGGAAAAATGGTCACAAACTAAGCTCCCTGTAGACTTGCAAAAATATAAAGAACTCAGAAATCTGACAAAGAACACATAAACAAAGATAAAAAGGACTTCTATAGCAAACCTCCCACAGCCCTAAAATCTAATCCAAAAAAATTCTGGAACTTTATTAACCAAATATTACATTCTGGTAATCTTAGCTCCCCCAATCCATGCCCAGACAAGACATCTGAAGAAACTGTCACTATCTTCAATACCTATTTTATTGATTTAATATCTAAGCTACTGAACCCTAACCCAAACTCCTCTACTACTAACATCTCCAGCTTTTCTGAATCTAATCCTACCTCCTCAAATACCTTCTCCCTCAAACCTGTACCTACTAGCTACATCAAAACTCTACTCTCTCAATTAAACCATGCTCAGCATCAGCTGGCAATATTCCTTCCACATTTCTTCTACTAGCAGTTGACTCTCTTGCTCTCCCTGTATCTATCCTAATCAATCGCTCTATCTCTGCATCTAAAGTCCCTTCCATCTGGAAACAATGCTACACTCTACCTATACACAAAGGAGGTAACTCCTCTGATATATCCAACTTTAGACCTATCGCAATCCTCTACCCTCTCTCTTAAGTACTAGAAAAATGTATACATAAACAAGTTATGCAGTATCTAATACAGGAAAATCTGCTTACACTCAGTCAACATGGCTTCATCCAGGAAAAAAGAGGTCATTGTTCCCCTCTACTCATCACTCATTAGACCCATTATAGAGTACAATGCCCCTTTTGGTATGTACCTCACAAGACATCTACAACAACTGGAAAGGCCACAGAAATACCTCAAAAAGGATTACCGGCCTCAAACAGATGCCCTACGCAGACAGTCTCAAAAAACTCCAACTTTACTCTGTCACATATCTCTGCCTAACATACATGTCAAACCAGAGCTGTTGGACATGCTCCACGTAAAGTAATCCCAATCCCTCCAAGCTACATGCTCTATGGACCTAAACCTTGTGACCACAATAAACAGAATATGCTGGAGGGATAGATTCCTGTCTCAGAGACTTCCCATACTCTGGAACAAACTACCTATCTATATCAAACAAACCTCCTCATTAGCACTCTTCAAGAAAAATCTTGATGATTGGATAGGAGATAGGAAATTCACCCCAGGGATCACTTCTGTGGCTCTGCTTGACAGGGGCACAGGAAAATAATTTTCTTGGGTGGCAAAAGCCAGGGTACTGTTTGGCTAGGCTTATATAGGCCCTAGGGCCAATAGCCTAGTACCTACCTATGAACCTATGTTCTTTTATAAAAAAAGAATATTGAATTGTGAACTGAAAACAAAACTGCAAATGTGGAAAACAACAAATAAAGATAACAAAAATAACATGTGATATTCATTTAAATAACTCGAGTGGGTGTTCGAAAGACATGCGTTGAATGGGAGTGCCTTCGTTGAAGGTTGGGCATTGGGCTGGCAACTCGACACCATAAAAACCAACTGCCAATCATTAGCGGACCTGAGTTACACTGTGGCGACCCCTAACTGGGAAAAGCCAAAAGACAAACAACAACAACAAATAGCAAAAATATAAAAAAATCCTCTTCTAAATCTCTATACATTTAATTCAATTCAAATCTTTTTGTCTCACTTTTGCTACTACAGATATTCACAAGAAGTAAAGGCAAATTCCCCATTTACTTTTTTTGGCATTTTTCTCAATATCCTCATTCATATTCCGTTTTCTGTGTTTCCTCTGTCACCTATTGATTTTTTTGACAATGCTACTCTTGCACTCACCTCATTTTTAGTCTGCAAACACTCTCATCTGCTTTCCCCATGTACTGAAGTGTGAAAGGCTCTTCTCATTCCATGTGATTGGATTAATTTTTCCAATTTGTTGACGCTGCTTAGGGGTACCTACATTTTTGAGTGCACCACCTTTTGGTCGAGACATTAAACTGGGGTTACATCTGCCTAAGTTAGTGTTAACACATGTGGATGTAAATGATCCCATGGCATCTACTGAAGAGTAGTTTGCATTACACTGGCCAAGTTTCCCATTGTAGTATAAATATCACCTGAGTTCTCTCCTGAAAAGAAGCCACTAGTTTAGTGGGACTAACCCAATCAACAAAAGATAAAGCAATAAAAAAATGAATAAAATAAACAGCTTGCTCATTTTATTTTGCTTTTGTAATTGAAAAATCAAAACTGTCTCCCTTTTTACCACTTTGACTACAACATGTCTTATCACTGTGACTTATGCATTTTTCATCTCCATAGCACATCTTTGGTTGCCCCCAGTATCTTAATTGCTTCATTTTCCAATTCATAATTATTATATATGGAGTATGCTTTATATTATTAGCCAAAATATTTAGTCACATCAAGTAGATACCTCAGTACATATGTCCCTTTCATCTACAAATCTATGCACAATATCAAGGTTCATGTGTAAGCTGTTAAAATATTCTTTAGTTTTAGGCTCTGCAACTTTATCCATTCAAAGCTTTCCTCTTGGTAACTTCATTTGCCCTGTGAAAACACATTCATTCCACGGAAACAAACCTTTTCACTTTTCTATCAGTTTCATAAATTTTTCTAACAACTGAAAAATCTCAAAAATCAAACCACAAAATCTTTCATTCCACAGAGTGGTCAGAGATTAAACATCTGGAACTTTGAAACCTATGTGTTCAACTAATTGTCCCAAAATCTTATTCTCATAATCAGTATCCATTTTATCTTTACATTCTGCTACACGTTTTGTTCATGCTCAACAAAAAACTGCAACATTGGAAAGAGTACCTTAGTTCTTATTTGTCAGTGTCTTTACTTTGTGAGCTTCCTCCTTTTTTCTGTCTCCTGTGATACACCCCCTGCTGCTCACTCTCTTTTCAGACATCCACTGTACTTTCAATAGTTACCTCCAAAAATTCTTTTTTTCTGAATGAGAGTACCTCTCTGGATATTTTCATCCAATGTGGTGTACTCCATAACCTCACAATAATATTTTCTAGTTGCTCCTTCACAACTATCTATATCAATATTATATCCATTCTGGTCTCCATTCTCCAAACTAAGAACAAATGCAGTCAGTGACTCCACTGATTTGCCAGGCTCACAGATTAGTGCTTGTTCAACATTACTCTCCAATGTATTTATTTCCTTTTGTTAAGTGGGTAGGTGAGCTCATCCAAAGAACCTTGTTAGTCATGTCATAGGTTCTTGAACTAATAAAAATGCATAGATAAGATGTAAATGTAAACAAAGCTGTAGACAAAATATATAAATGTGTATAACATGAGAATGAAAGGGTAGCAATGATAC
The DNA here is from genome assembly GCF_019279795.1 of Protopterus annectens. NCBI lineage: Eukaryota > Metazoa > Chordata > Ceratodontiformes > Protopteridae > Protopterus > Protopterus annectens. The sequence goes on from NC_056745.1 coordinate 1,088,975,074, forward strand.
AGAATACACAGAGTTATTGCAAGGTTAACAACAATACAACATATACAATGAGTGTTAAGATAGACGAATGAGAAAAATGATAAGGCTTTACAATTTTGAAATAACAGACATGTGCTCTATAGACTAAAACAAAGAGGTATGCGCATTGGTAATTGTAATATTTGTAACTTGGAAACATGGTAGACAGGGTGGAAAGTATTATTTATCTTTTTTTCATTAAAGCAGTAGCATTTTGATTATTTCCTTATATAAAGTTGAAGTTGCTTGAATGATTGTGATAAATTGTTAATGTGTCTTATTTTACCAGGGAAAGAATTCCAATGAACTGGGGAGATTTTGATAAAAAAACCTTTTCACCAATGGAAAGATGGAAAGAAGTTTGATACATTTTATGGCATATTGTTTTCTCATATCTTATTCTGTAGAATGGTTTAACCATTTGCTGTAAAGAGAAGGACAGGAGGATTCATGTTAGAGCATAAAGATTAGGGAGTTAAAATGAAAGGTGCTTTTCTGGTAACAGAGAACCAGTTAACCTTTTGGATTAAGGTGTCACTATGTTAGTGCAACACCAAAATCCTTTCTCCACTCAACAAAGATTGTGGGAATCTCCCTGGTGACCTGATCAAATTTCAGTATGATTACCATATTAGATCTCCCCTGAAAATACAGAGGATCAGTGGACTGACCCAATCAGTAAAAAAATAAATAAATGCAAATAAATATTGAACAACATTTTAACATGCTAAAATTACCCCTGGGCCACACGGGTCTATATCACAATGTCAAATTAAAATAAGTTTGAACGCTGTAATATCGAACCCTAAAGTCCGAAATTCAAAAATAGCAAAGCCACGGCACATTGATTTTTTTTCCCAGGGAAAATAATTGGTGGGCCGTTTTTGGGGCTTTGCTATTTCCTCCACTGTGGTGCAATCTCAGAGTTGGTATATGTAAGCAGGGGGGGTGTAAAAATCGCTGTTCTGTGTTTTCGTTATTGTTGGGTTTCGGACTTTAGGGCTCGATATTACAACGTTCGAACTTATGTTAGTTCGACATTGTGATATAGACCCGGGCCACACTACTGTCTTCCTAGTGCTATGTTAGCTGTCCTGCATTACTCCATACAGTATTAAAGTAAATAAAACCAGACAACATGACAAAACAATGTCGACCCCCACCCCACGTTCACTTGCCAAAATGTATATCAGGCATTTAGTTATTAGGTCAGTGTAATGCCACTTTCCTTTGAATGACAGCTAATCATGAACACTGGCAATCGATTTTTTTGGCTTGCTATGCAGCCTATACAACTGACCCCCAAAGTGGGTTTGAGTAGTCTATCATGCCTAACTTGCAGTTTGTACATAGTTTCAGTTCTGACTTGTAGTGCAGCTTGTTAAGTTACAGAATGCTAATTTTATGTGATGGTTCATTCACTCGCATCATTAATTATTTGCAGAACAAGTTATTCTCTTTCTCTCATATGCAATATATATTTTTGCAATGCTGATGCACATTAGCTCATTGAATAACTTAAAGAAAGTTTTTCATATTCAGTTCAAAAGTATTTTTCTGGATTATCTCACAGTATGGTTTAAATTCTAAATATCAAAGACAGGGGTGACTCATGCCATCAGACTGGAGGGCTGCAGCCCCCCCCCCCCAGCTGTGAAAAGAAAGAAAAAGAAAGAACAACATTTTAAAAAATAAAATATTTAAATTAGTATACTATTGTATACTGGCTGTTTAGCTGCGACTGTGAGTCTGATTGATTCGCTGTTAAAGTCCTGGAACTCAAACTACACATGTTGTAAAAGCAGTCCAGATTAAGAAGAGAAGGCATTAGTGTACAGATGCCCAGAAGTTTATGCGGTTTGTAATGGCAGTAAAGTGGAAGGAGATCGGACTGCCATGTCCGCAGTCATGTACATGACATGGATGGCTGGATGGCTACTGATTGGTTCTCTTCCCAGTCTAGCTCTCTTCCCATGCTGGGAAAAAAGAGAGTGAGAATTTGAAACAGTCAGGGAGTCAGCAGCAGTACTTCTTGTTTGGAGTTCGATCAGACAGCAGAGCAGATAGAGCAGTGCAGTGCACCTTAAGTTCAACTTGTTTGACAGTGACCTGTTGCCTGGATAATGGATTGGAAAAAAAAGGAAAGAGGGGAAGTAGTTCTCAGGATCAACAGTAGGGCCATTCCTGTGTAAGGACATTACTGTGGTTATTCTCCAGGCCTTGGGCATGTACCAGAGGAAAGGTTTGACTGAATAAGTTTAAAATGGAACTGATGAGGCAATATTTAATGCTGAATAGGAGATAGGTTGGTATGTTGTCAGGATTCAGGAGACTAGTATTTTTTGGTTATAGAGGGAGTATTTAGGACCTTTTCAGAGGTGCTTTTGGAGGGAGGTATAGGCTGGGTATTAAGGGGGCAGGGAGGGGACAGCACAGGAATGCTAGAGCTGAATGTATCTGTGTGTGTGTATATATATATATATATATATATATATATATATATATATATATATATATATATATATAAAATATATATATATATATATATATATATATTTTAGATATATACATATATATATATATATATATATATGCATATATATATATATAAATATATATATATCTTATATATATACATATACATATATATATATATATATATATATATATATATATATATAAGAATAAGGGTGATGTGCAGAGCTGTATTAACTACAGAGGGATTAAATTGATCAGTCACAGCATGAAATTATGTGAAAGAGTAGTGGAAGCTAGGTTAAGAAGGGAGGTGATGATTAGTCATCAGCAGTATGGTTTCATGCCCAATAAGAGCACTACAGATGCGATGTTTGCTCTGAAAGTGTTGATTGAGAAGTACAGAGAAGGTCAGAAGGAGTTGCATTGTGTTTTTGTGGACTTAGAGAAAGCATATAACAGGATGCCTAGAGAGGAGTTGTGGTATTGTATGAGGAAGTTGGGAGTGTTAGAGAAGTAAGTAAGTAAGTAAGAGTGGTACAGGATATGTACAAGGGTAGTGTGACAGCAGTGAGGTCTGCGGTGGGAGTGACAGATGCATTTAAGGTGGAGGTGGAATTACATCAAGGATCAGCTCTGAGCCCTTTCTTATTTGCAATGGTGATGGACAGGTTGACAGATGAGATCAGACAGGAGTCCCTGTGGGCTATGATGTTTGCAGATAACATTGTGATCTGTGGTGAGAGTAGGGAACAGGTGGAGGAGACCCTGGAGAGGTGGAGATATGCTCTAGAGAGAAGAGGAATGAAGGTCAGCAGGACTAAGACAGAATATATGTGTGTGAATGAGAGGGAGGACAGAGGAATGGTGAGTATGCAGGAAGTAGAGATGGTGAAGGTGGATGAGTTTAAATACTTGGAATCAACAGTTCAGAGTAATGGTGAGTGTGGAAGAGAGGTGAAGAAGAGAGTACAGGCAGGATGGAGTGGGTGGAGAAGAGTGTCAGGAGTGATTTGTAACAGACGAGTACCAGTAAGAGTGAAAGGGAAGGTCTACAAGAGGGTAGTGAGACCACCTATGTTATATGGGTTGGAGACAGTGGCACTGACAAAAAGGCAGGAGTGAGAGCTTGATGTGGCAGAGTTGAAGATGTTAAGATTTGCACTGGGTGTGACAAGGGTAGACAGGATAGGAATAAGTATATTAGAGGGTCAGCCCAGGTTGAAATGTTTGGAGACAAAGCCAGAGAGGCAAGATTACATTGGTTTGGACATGTGCTGAGGAGGGATGCAGAGTATATTGGGCAAAAGTTGCTAAGGATGAAGCTGCCAGGTAACAGGAAAAAAAAAGACCTAAGCTAAGGTTTATGAATGTGGTGAGAGAGGACATGCAGGTGGTTGGTGTGACAGAGCAAGATGCAGAGGACAGGAAGAAATGGAAACAGTTGATCCGCTGTGGCGACCCCTAATGGGAGCAGCCAAAAGAAGAAGAGGAATAGGCAATGTCGTCATTGTTAAAGTAGGTGGTACCACCAGAAATAAACTCACTGTAGTGTTCCATAGTAGTTGTAAGTTTCCTAACAGTTAAAAAAGGCTTTTAAGGTTATCTTTGCTGGAGGTGGTGATATTTAGTTTATGCTTGATTTTGTGGGTTTTTTCTTATGTCTAACTTCTCTGCTGATCTTTTTAATGTTGTTTATAGAATTAATGTATTTAAGTATATTGTTTAGTATCAGAATATTCGTTTTTTGTAGAATTTGTTGACACTATGGTTCCATGTTAGGGTCTTGTTTTTAGAATTGCCATTTATGATGACAGTGTTGTGATCTGATTTAATCAAAGAACGGAAGAGACCCTTGATGTGGAAGAGTTTAATGCTATATTAGTGAGAACAATGTGGACATTTGCTGTTTGTGGTGTATGCTTAATGAACAGGTAGTTAAATCACCCAGGATGCATGTGTTGGGTTCAGTAGTTAAGACCTCTGTTTGGTTTAGGTAGGTGTCATGGCTAGTGTGAAACATAGAAGGGGTTGTTGATAGCAATTATATGGTAACTGAATATGCTAATTAGCACAGGGATATTCAAGAATTCCAGGTCATTTGTATGCTGACTTTGCCATTAAGTAATGGGATAGTGTATTTGAAAACAGCAACAAATGCTATTAGCAAAGCAGCTTCAGATTTTCAAGTAGGCAATGTGCATTTGTTGTTGTTGTTTATTTGTTTTCCTACCTATACTACAAAGTCTGCTTATGACTGTGTCAAAAAATGCTTTTGAAGAATATTCTTCCATATGTAATGAAATACTAGGCAATCACAACCTGTTCTATTTCATACAGCCACCTCTATTTAGCTAAAAATGAGATTAAAACAATGATTGTCTGTAAAACATTGTGAACATATATATATATATATATATATGGATCTATCTTACAACGTCGACAAGTCAAAACGCCGAAAACAAAATCACCGACACCACATAACCGACATTTCACAAACACGAAACCTCACATGCCCGACACACCATAATCCCGACAAGCAACAAACAAAACAAATCCCCGGTCCAAAAAGCACACACACAACACAAGCACACCAAAATCCTTACAAACCAACACTAAACCTCACATACACAACTACCTACAACCTTAACCCAAACCCTAACCCTAAGGTCCGCCACTACCGCACACTCACCTAACCCGCGCCCTAACCCTAACTCACTTAACCGCTAACCCACAAACTATCACAGTCGCACACTTACCTAGCCAGCCCCCTAACCCTAACTCACTTAACCCGCCCTAACCCACAAACTATCACAGTCGCACACTTACCTAGCCCGCGCCCTAACCCTAACTCACTTAACCCCTAACCCACAAACTATCACAGTCGCACACTTACCTAGCCCGCGCCCTAACCCTAACTCACTTAACCCGCCCCTAACCCACAAACTATCACAGTCGCACACTTACCTTACTCGCACCCTACCGTCCGTCACTACCGCATACATCCACAGCCTTTTCCCATGTCGATGTTCTCAGCGTCGGGGTTTTGATCCGTCGGTCTTCTCCGTTTTCGATCTTCTGGCGTCGGTGTTCTCGCTGTCGGCGTTCTGACTTGTCGACGTAGTCAGATAGAACCATATATATATATATATATATATATATATATCTATATTATATATATATATATATATATATATATATAAATATCAAAAAACAGATTCGGGCGAAACACAGCTCAGAAAAAATAAAATCAAAAAGCATCTATCTAACGTATCAAACGTCAGTCACCACAGTGCATCCAAGAAGTAGACATCCAGGTAAAAATCCGTATTTTATTGCATATAGGTACCAGAGTTAGCGCTTTCACCTTTCGGTTTCATCAGACTCAATATAAGGTACAAAGTTAAGGAGTCTTAAATACTAGCAAAGGCGGGAAAAACAATTAATGAAGCTCATTAACAAACAAACCCTGTCATTAAAAAAAGTACATCCATACAAACTACAAATACTTCGAATCTAATAATATCTCATAGACAATCACTTAAAATCACATATGTATATAGCATAAAAAATATCTTATATAATACTAAACAAAATAATAAAATAAATACATCACATACAGATGTTCATTTAGCTCTAAGTCTCCTCATCCTCAGAAAAGGTTTCAATGAAAGCTTGGCATTGAGACCAGGGGTCATATCTGACCTAAGCTTCAAAATCCAAATATTTTCTCAATTCTCAGTGAACGCCCAGATGTCTCCTCCTCTACTGGTAACATTTATGGTCTCAATAATCCTAAAACTAAACGTGTGTGTATTGTCTGTATCCATCACATGTTTGGCCAGTGCATTGGTGCCATTCTTAATTCTGATGTTATACATATGCTCACGCATCCGATCCCTTAAACATCTGTTCGTCTTGCCAACATAGAATGACGAACAGATGTTGCACGTGGCTAAATAAACAAGGTCTCTAGACATACAATCCCCTCTGGCCTTAAATGAATAACGGGTTGAGGTGGTAGGATGTATAAAGGCTTGGTCACCACAAATAAAATCACAAAAATTACATTTACCACACTTCATAGTCCCATATGGAGACTCCGTGTCATATTTGTTATTAACATTCCTGTCACATAATAGTCTTTTAATATTTTTCTTGTTCTTATACCTAAAACGTGGACAGTCACCAACAATGCTTCTAATATGTGGATCAACCATTAAGATATCCCAGTGTTTCCTCACAACATCCTTAACTTCACCAACATCTTTGGTGTAAAACAATGAGAATGCTGTAAAACCCGATGGAGATGTAACAGTGGTAGTGGGTATATCAGATGATCCAATACCCAAATACATGTCTGAGAAATATGGGGCAGCTGCTCCAGATCTTAATTCAAAAATGTCTTCACGACCTATCATGATATCATCAGTCTTGTACCCCCGCATAACCAACCTACTATCTAAATCAGACAAATCCTGATGGAAACCAAGGTCTGTGGGGTTGTATCTTGAAGTCCTCATACTCTGCCCCCTGACAATGTTGTTAAAGATATAACCAGGGTGCATACTGTGTCGATGTAAGATGGAATTCTTATGACAGGGCTTTCTATATACTCCAGTATTTATAGAGCCATCATATAGACGCTCAACAAAAATATCCAAAAAAGGGAGCCTAGTATCAGAGGTCTCATAGCTAAACTTAAGATAGTCAGTACAAGCATTCAAATCTATTATATAAGACTCTAATTGTTCTATTGACCCCTTCCATAACAGGAAGAGGTCATCTACAAAATGCCTGTAGAAAGAGACATGTTCCACAAAATAAGGATGCGAAGTCATGTAACTTGTTTCCCATTCAGCCATGAAAAGGTTGGCGTAGCTATTGGCACAGGACGTGCCCATAGCTACGCCATCCAATTGAAGAAAGAACTCCTGTTCAAAGCAGAAGACATTAGTATGCAAAACAACATTCAAAAAAGTCAACAATAAACAAATCCTCTCTTCACAATATCCAGAGTGGTTGATAAGATGGCGTTTGATATAATCCATGCCTACATGGTTAGGAATAACAGTGAAGAGGGAATTCACATCCATGGTAACAAACAAAAATTCATGCTTATCAGAAACACTGTTCAAATGATCATAGAGGTCAACCAAAAACTGTTTGGTGTCCTTTAAAATAAACTGATGGGCGTCGACAACAGGTCTCAAGTACTTCTCTATATATAGAGAAAAGGGCTCAGTCCACCACCCACCACCTGACACAATAGGTCGAAGGGGTGGATTAACCAGACTTTTATGGATCTTCGGTAACCCTTTTATAGAAGGAACTAGAGGATGAGGTACCTCCAGAAAAGAATATAGAGAGTCATCTATCAAACCCTTGTTCAATAAATCCTCTAGAATAGAATGTATCCTAGAGCTATAACCAGCTATAGAGTCAAGAGAAATGCGTTCATAAAACTTATTGTCACTTAACATGACCCTGACAGCAGCTGAGTAGTCACAGGTGTCCATAACCACAATTCCTCCTCCCTTATCAGCTGGCCTCAATGAGATAGAGAAATCATTCATCAATGTTTTAAGTGCTACCCTTTCAACATATGTTAGATTATCCTTCTTTCTTCGTTTAACATTGCTCATCCTATATAGGTCGTCCTCAACCATTTTACTAAATGCTCCCAATAATGGATGCATAGGGGGGATAAACACACTTGGTTTCTTAAAGCTACTGGATGAATAGCTACCTTCATTATTGCCATTAAAAATCAATTTCCGAGATAAATTCCTAACAAATAATTTAAAATCACGCAAGGACTCCTCTGGAGTACTATCTGTGGTTGGAATAAAGGACAAACCTTTAGATAAAACAGACTCTTCAGCATGGGAGAGGATCCTGGAAGAAATGTTAACGACTAGACAGTTTCTTTCCCTAGCCACATCTTCTTCAAGTTCATATTCATGGATGATTCAACAGGCAGTTTCCTCTTCTGCCTCCCCCTGCTCTGTGATCTCAGCCTCCCTTCCCTCTGATCGAACCTGATCGGAAAAGGGTGAGACTTATCAAACCTCTGTGCCTGTTCATTAACACTATAAGATGTTCTAGGGTGTACCTCAGGCACACTAACAGGTCTATTAGTCTTACTTCTAACTACAGGACTATGCATAGAAGCAGTACTACCAGAAACTGAGCTATGTCCAGTGGCTGTATCAGTAACATTCCTATCAAAAACAGTCGGAACAATATTAATAGCATTAGTTGTACAATTCACCGTACTGTCAGAATTCACACAATCATTAACAGCACTAGCGCTCCTACTATTAGTTTCAATAATGTTCTTATCAACCCCACAGTTCATAGCAGAAACAACGCCATCACTGTGGAGTTCTAATTGTCCCATAAGTCCAGAATTACGCGTACTCATCTGCGTGCCATTCATACTGTCATATATATTTAAAAGCAATGTATTGTACTTAGTGGTCTAACATTAAGGATCAGAAATAAGGTGCATGGCGTCTTAGTGCTAACATCTCTGCACTTAGAGCTCAGGGGTTCAATCTTGATGTCTGGCCACGTTCTGTGGGAAATTCGTATGCTCTGACCATGTCTGCATGGGTTTCACCTGCAATTTATTGGCTTCATTTGCAAAAATGTACTGATTGTTTGTAATTACAATTAAGTAATTACAATTAAGTGTAACCAAACTCATACGCACAACACACATATATATGTTCTGAAGCTTTTCAAGCTGATAACAGTGTGGGGCTTCTCAAAAATAATGAGTTTTATTGGATTACAAAAAAAAGCTGGCTTTGGTAGAATATAATCTATAAATAAAATAGGATGCTTACAGTTTAGTCCTTTAGCCATTTTAGCAGCAGTACGTCACGCAGGTGCACAATGTCTCTCTTTGTGCTGAAAAAGCACTTTTCAAGTCCAAAGGAAAGAAAGGAAGTCAAACTGAATAAATTCAGGTTAGTGAATCGAGATACAAACAAAGTTAGGTTATCCCTGATTTTGCAGAGCAATCCTGATGTCTTCTCATATGCTTGCTCTGACCCTCATATAGTTTTTAATTTTCTGGTAAACCAGAAGGATAGAGACACATTTAAAGCCTGCATGTGTTTTGGAAACCACATTACAAGATGCATTTTCTTTGACAGCAGCTGGCAGGACAGGACACCTTGTACTTTCCCTGAGTTATTTCCAAAAATTTGTTCTGTACCAATGCTTTCATTGATGTGTCAAAACCCAGACTAAAAAGTTCAAAGCAAGCAGCAACTTCTGGCATGAAACAGTTGGCTGAAATTCTGCTTATATGGTTACATATGGTGAAATATTTAAAACCCTGCAGTCACTGCTCAGAGTCCACTGTCCAGTCATATCCATTAGTTAAGTATGCATAGGCTTTCTTCTTTCTCTGACTTTGTTGATAGCAAAATTGATAGAAATCTGCACATATAGCAAGTGTTTTTTGTGATTTTCCATCAGTGTACAACAGTTTTAAAAGATATTTAAGGTTTATTTTGATCCTGTGTTTATCCCACTGAATCAGTTCTGTATTAAGAACTTGTTTGGTTTTCAGCATATTGTAAAGATGTCTAATTTAGCTGTGAGTTTATTCATATTATGATGCCTTGTTTTATACCTGTGAACTTTTTTAGATTTTTATGTATAGTTGGTGTACAGCATTTGGATTTACACCTTTTTTCAGATGTTTGATATTATAGCTGCATTTTCTTTTGTTGGAAGGGAAGTTTACTGCTGCTCGTGCTTAAAATGTGCAACTGTTTTGTTTAGCAAATGGGTTGTGGTATAGAGCTTTAAAGTAGTGTTAGTAGCACAACAGGTAGCATACTTATGTTTTGATGCAGAAGGCTGTAGGTTCTACTCCCACAGCATATACACATGTATTTTAAGGTGTAGTATTGCGTATGTCCTCCTTTGGATAGAGATCCCTATTAACCATGAACCTGTTTTTCAGTTTGACATCCATTCACTATTTCAACTTACCAGCTTACATTTTTATTTATTTTATTTTTTTATTTTACATTGAACATTTTTTAATGTTTTATTTTACATTGAACATTTTTAATGTAACATATTTAATTTATTCTTCAAGGGAAGCAGGCACTGAATTTATAGATGAAAACACTGAAATATAAAGTTGTTTTTTAACAGAAACCTCTTCATTAGATTCAGATTTCTTTAACGTGAAATTATTCAGATGACTTTTACTTCTGCAGAGATTGTGCATATTGACTAATATTGGTGGATTGTAATAATAGAAGTTTGAGTGCCCTTTTCTGGTTGAAATGTTCTGAATTGGGCAGCTTTGTTATTAGTGGTTCATATGTTTTGTTTCATCGTTTACTGGAAAAATGTTCAAAACTATACATTTAAAATGCAATCTAACAATTGCTGCTGTATTATACAAGGGATATAATTTAACTAATATATTTTATAATTGAATAAATCAGGAAGGTGAATCAAACTACTTTTGCATGTTCTTAAATGTATGCAAGGGGCCTATGATTTGAAAACAGCCCAAAGGTAAACTTAACCCACCACTGGCCAAATGCATTTTCTTTGAATGTGGGTTTCAGTGCCGTTTGAAAGGCAGAGAAGTTTTAGTGCTAAGTCTGTTTTCACTGTAAGACTGCATTGCTTTGTTTAGCAAATGCTGTCAGTGTTTATGCTATAAAATTTGAAATAAAAGTTGTAAATTAAATCCGAATATCTGTAATCACTGTAGAAGTAAAGCATACAACAGTATGCACACAGTTTTTAACACTGGAGGCAATGTGTTTTGGGGATTGTTGATGATTTTCTTTCTTTAACATAATATTCTGGGATGGTCAACCAGATGCTAGTGATCAATGTCTTTTGGGGCTGTTGATGACTTTCTTTTTTTTTTTTGTAATATAATATCCTGGCAGGAGTCAAAGAGATACTAGGTATGCAGCACGTTCTAGAGAGCTGTTTGTGGATGACATTTGTTTCTTTTTAACCTAGTATTTTTTGCAGGGTTAGTCAAGATGAATTAGGATGGCTTATCAATGTTTTGTTGTTGAAACAAACTCTACTTTTAGGTTCATAGGTTCATAGGTAGGTATTAGGTTATCTGCGCAAAGGCATTTATAAGCCTAAATGGAATGTGTTGACTTTCTCTGCCCTCTTAGATTAGTTCCCTGTGCCTCTGTCCAGTAGAGCCATTGAAGTGATCCCCGAGGTAAACTTTCTGCTTTCCATCCACTTGTCAAGGTTTCTCTTGAAGAGTGTTAGCAAGGAGCTCTGCCTAATGTAGATTGGAATCTTGTTCCAGAGCATGGGAAGTCTCTGGGACAGGAATCTATCCCTCCAGAACATCCTATTTATTGTTGTGGTGAGGTCTAGATCTCTAGAGCGTGTGGCTCGAGGGGATATGGTTTTCTTTAGGTGGAGCATGTCCATAAATTCTGGGCTGGACATGGCCTTGTATGTCAGGCATAGATCACCTCTGAGTAGGCGATATGCAACCGAGTACAGCTGGAGTTTCTTCAGTCGAGCTACATAGGGCATCTGTTTGAGGCCAGTGATCCTCTTGGTGTGGTACTTCTGCGGTATTTCCAGCTATTGCAGGTATCTTGTAAGGTACATCCCAAATGGGGTGTTGTACTCTATGATGGTTCTGATGAGTGATGCGTAGAGGGGCACAATGACCTCTTTTGATCTGGATGCAAACCCTTTTGTGATTAGGTGGGCTACATAGAAGGATTTTCTAACCACTTTGGCAATGTGGTTATCAAAGGAGAGATTACTATCTACTTGGGTCCCCAGATTCCTTATTACATCTTCCGTATTTAGGGGGCTACCACCTATGTGGTAGTTTGTGGGTACTTTGTTTTTTTCAAAGGGGATGACTATGCACTTTTTGGCATTTAGCTTAAGGCCATGGTTTTGACACCAGGTATCTGTCTCAGTGAGACCCTTTTGGATGATGTCTGTATCAGCCGGAGAGTCAATTATAGCCCCTAGTTTGCAGTCGTCTGTGAATTTGGTCAGCCATAGACCTCCTGTGCTTGCCTGTACCTCTAAGAAGTATATGACAAACAGGAGGGGTCCTAGGACTGAGCCCTGGGGAATGCCACTTGTAACCGGTTTTGAGTCAAACTTAGCTCCTGCAACTCTTACCATGTGGGTTCTGTCTGTTAGCCAGTTGCCAACCCATCTCGTGACACAGGGGTTTATGTTCAGGCTGATGAGCTTGTCTATAATACCAGAATGGGGAATGGTGTCAAAGGCCTTTGTAAGGTCTAGGTAGGCTGTGTGGACCACCTTTCCCTCATCTATAGCCTTGGTAACTGCCTCAAAGAAGTCCTCCAGGTTTAGGAGGCATGATCTCCCCTTAACAAAGCCAAACTAGGTAGGGTCCAGTGTTTGGAGGTTCCCCAATGTCTCTGTTAATGAGATCCATGATGATGCACTCCATAGCATTTCAGACCAAGCTAGTCAGGCTTATACGGTGATAGTTCCCGGGGTCTGTTGTGGCTCCACCTTTGTGGAGCAGAATAACTGTTGCTGTGCACCACTCTGTGGGCTTGTAGCCTGTGGAGAGGCTGAGTTTGAACAGTGTGTTTAGGTGAGGGGTTAGTTCATCTTTGAGCTCATGTAGGATGCAGCCTGGGACACTGTCCGGTCCCATTGATGCTGTGTTTTTGTCTTTGGAGAGGGCTGTTTTAACCTGAGTGTCTGTGATTTCAGGGGCACTACATTCTTCTGGTATGGTTATGGGCCCTTTTGGGGGTGGGATGGTTGTGAAGTTTGCAGTGAACCTTTCTGCTAGGATGTTGGTGATATCGGTGGGTTCAGTGTATATTGTGCTATTCTGCACTAACTCTGAGCAGATATGAGAATTGCCACTTAGATTCTTGACATAGCTAAAGAATGCCTTGTGGTTATCCTTGGAGTCCTTGGCAATTTTTCTTTCAAAGCTAGCCTTGGATGATTTTATGAAGGATCGTAGTATCTTGCTGATACTGATCAGGGATGTCTTCCCTTCTTGTGATTTTACTCTGTTCTGTACTAGTTTCCTTCTTCTATTGTATAGATTGTTTATGGCAGGGGTCCACCAGACTGGTTTCCTTTTCTTGGAGGACTGAGTCTTGGTTTTGCTTGGGATAGCATGATCCATGCATTCTTGTATGTGCCCATAGAGTGCATTAGTAAAGGATTTTGCAGCTTGGGCAGCATAATCATTTAGCATGGGGGCTTTGCATTATAGGCATGAGTAAAGTGTGTATTGGTGAACTGAAGTAAGATCACATTCAAGTTCTTGGCTATGTGATGTGAAAGAAATATAGTAATGTAACTGCTGTCTTTTATTTTCATTATTTTAAAATTTGTAGGCTCAAAGCAAATTCTCTGGGTAGGCAGTTGGGATGGGGCAATACTTATGTGCAAATGGAATGAATGCAGTTCTAGCTTGCTTTGCAAGACTATAGTGCATTTGAGTGAAGTAAGATCAACCATAAGCTCTTAAATGAGTGTTGTTTATGTGAAAAAAAGAATACTTACCTTAATGACAATCCTGTCTTTTTTTGTTGTTGTTTTTAACCTTGCAAGATCAAATCAGATTCTGTGGGTGGGGTAGGCACTGGGAATTGGGGCTGAGTGTGAATTAAAGAAATTGCCCTGCTGTTTACTGTTGTAGTTATATCTTTGCAAAAGTGTAATACTTTTTTGCCTGTATTTTAAGATGAATGTAAAATAATTAGTGACTTAATGAGTATTTCTGTAACATAGCTTCATCCCTTTCGAGTTGGTAACACCCCTTTCTAGCTGACCACACCCATCCAGCTGTATCCTGCAACCCCCCTTTGATTTGAAGTCACCAATCGCCACAGTATTTGCTACAGGTCCTAACTGAAACTAAGTTTTACTTAGTACTGACAATCTATTAACAAAATGTAGTAAGTGAATACATTAATCATAAATAACATACACAGGATACGGAATCACATCAAAACAAATAGAAAACAAATGGACACCAGCCAGCCTTTCTAACAACAGTACTGTTAGAGAAGTATTTTTTTTTTCTTGTTAAGCCAAAGTAAACAAAAGAAAGGGGACATATCTTGACTGTGAGTGCTGGGTATAATTAAACATGTTTTGTAGACAGCTTTCTGTTCATCTTACACAGAGAGCTGGAATTAATAATTAGCATTTGGCTTGTAGAATGTTGAATCTGGAATTGATCCAATGATTTTGACGTTGCCTATAATGCAAAATTCTTTGTTTAATTACATATGCAAACTAGTCTTTGACTTTAGGCATATAACTCAGGCCTAAAGTGTTGAAGGTCACCATCAGAATAGCTCATAGCTCCAGTTCATGCTATATGCATATACATTTTCTAGTAAAGAAGTTATATCCTTGTTCTTATGAAACTACATTGTAAAGACAGAAAATCCTTTTAAGACATACATTTTGAGAAACACTAAGATCGAGTAAGAAGTCCTGGGAATTTGCCATTCTCCATATTGCTGATTTTAAAATGTCCAAATTAAGACATCACATTCTGATTACTTTATGTACATTAGTTAAATTATACATAACTCAAAATTGGATAGATCGAACAAAACTTTCTTGGAATGGATTCAGAAATATGGCTGTTAAGTATATATCCTCTCACAAGTTTATCATCAAAAACATAAATAAACACCTGTACTACCAGAAATATTGGGAACTTTTACTTGACCATATCTTAAAAGATTAATTTTTAAAGGACAACAACAGGATATTAAAGCAGATTGCTCAACCTGCTGTTTCGTTTAGTCCCTGTTCATTGATAAAGCCTAGAAAAATCCCCCATGCAGCTTTAAAAACTAATCCACTCAACTGTTTTCCCTGTTAGGCTTCCTACCTTTCCATACTGTTTTGCTTTCGCTTTGAAAACCAAGTTGAAAATCCTCTAGTTGGCTCTGAAATGATGATGTCACATCTGCCAGAGCTCTCACTCTAGCTACTGGGATGTTTCCTCCCCCAAAGTGATGTAATCCCCGCCTGATTTGCATGCTGTATAGAAGCGCCAGTGGACCTCCCACATTGTGATGTCAGAGCTGCCTTGCCCAGCCCACTCTTAACCTAGCAAAAATGTCAAACTATAATCTTTCTTTTCTGAAGAGCCCTACTGATATCTGACAAAGTACAGGCAGAAGCAAAGTAACAGCTGCAAAAACTAAGAGCATAAATTTGCAATGACCATGCGTAGACATCAATTGCATGTTTTTACATAAGAAGCAGATGTCTGTCACAATTAATCGACAACACTACATCAGATTACAAGAAGTATGCAATACTGTAATTTTCTTAAATTACCACTTAAAAAAAGCATGTGGGTGCTGTCATGCAAGTCTGTAAAATATTTTGTATTTATAGTGCATCATTTGTTAGCTATTTAACCAAACAGGAAGGAAAAATAAGTGGAAGTTTGATGCTTTGCAAAACAGGGATTATTCCCAGTGCTATGGAGCTTGGTTCTAAATTTGACAGGAGGAGTGCAACAAAAAAAATCTCCCACTGTAAGGAAGGAAAGGCTGACAAGAAAACAGTACATTAGTCTGGTCACTTGTTGTGAGCTGTTAATCACATGCAGATAATGGGTCAAATTACCCTTAGCTCTTTGACAGCTAGGGAAGGTAGATGTGAAGGGGGGGGGGTGAGATACCTTGAAAAACTAGATTTCAGCCTTCACAAAAGAAATTAAGTTAGCATTTCTAAGAAGAAAGAGCAATAAATTGCACTTTTCAATGCTGTTCTGTAGCATTTGCACTGCCTGTGTTTGAAGTAGTCATTGAAAAAGGATAACATTGTAACCAAACATAGGTGACTATAACACAGCAGTGAAGGGCTGTAAAATCAGTGGACTGACAGGAGCTTTGGGGAAAACATGGCAGATCTGATGCAATTTTTGAAGACAATGCATTCTGGGATACTTAGAGGCAGACTAAACAGTCAGAATTATTTCACGATGCCAGGCCCCATGTGGTCAGAGTCAGAAATTGTGTATAAAAATATCTAAAAAGCTCTAAATAGTCCCAGAGTGGTGTTAAAATGTAGAATACACCAAACAATGATGAAATAAACATGTTTTTGAGTCTGTGGGTGCGGTTGTCCTTTAAGATAGGCAACACTAGGAAACAAATGCTGTGTTTTATACAATTAAACAGGGCCTATACTAACAAAATATTATATCAGGTTTCACAAATTCATACTTTCTTTTGTAAACATGTAGAACTGTTACCATCTGCTCTTATCTCTGTTAGTAGCACTTATTGTAAATATTGTGCATAGTTGTTTGTATCTAGATATAGTAGTATGTTTTTATTGCACTGACTTGTATGCGTAACCATCTTTTATGTAATTTATTTTATCCTGTTTACATTTGTTTTTTTTTTCTCTTGAAAATAATAAAGTTCAATTGGAAAAAAGAAAAGATCAAGTTAGTATCCAAAAGAAAGAGGCAGAAGTGAAACCAAGATTCTTTTATTAATAATAGTTCTTTAGAGTTTTTACTTAAAAAGTATTTGGGCTACACAAAAAAATTGATTGTATTTTTATGAGTGAACTTAACATTATGTGTAGTTAAAAAAAAAACTGTGAAGAGCTCTTTAAATTATAGAGAGGGAGCACTAATCAACCAGATCCTTTGTTAACCTGATATATGACTTAATTGTATTTAAAGAGTTGTGTGCAAAATGGCAGTTTTTTCCGATGAAGTCAATGTAATTCAGATGAAAGCACTCATTGTTGTGGAATAAAAGAATCTTGGTTTCACTTCTGCCTCTTTCTTTTGGATTCTTGGTTGGATTAGATCATTTTTTGTTACTTAGTCTAATATCAAGTTAGACATTTAATTTAAATCCTTATGTAATCATTGTGACTCAGCAAATTGTTAAATGGAATTAAAACTAAAAAAATCATTATTACATCATTTAAAACTGGACTAATAGATTGTGCAAACTCCAAGGTCCTTGACATGGCAAGGATTTCCAAAATTATTTAAATAGCATGGCTCCAACAAACAGAAAGCTTAAATATTTACAAACCATTATCCTAAAGGTGAAGACATATATAAACCTATAAAGATGACTGTATCTCCTTTATATGATTTTATGACTTAAGATATGTGATTCATTCTTATGACAATCTGTAAATGTGTGGGAGTGTTAGAAGTATAGGGGAAAGCTTATGTCATCAACAATGCAACTATCAAGATGAAATGCTCAGTGTTGTGCTTTTATTAAATATGTGACTTCTATGCTAAAATCGAACAATAATTGTTGATTCTCCCCACACCTCATGAACTTAATGCAGTTATCAGCAGCTAATAAAATTACCACTTGTTTATATTACAAAGGACAGTATTGCTTTGGACAGTTATGATTTGAGAATAAATACTGAAATCTAGTAAAATGACCTAATAATTTAGAATAAGAAATATTCACTATTGTTTTAATATCACACAGAATTAAGACATTGCATCTAAAATACCTTATATGACAAAACAGCGGAAATAATTAAATCTATAAAACACTGTATCATTATTTTATTAATAAAATAAGTCCTTTGCCTTAGTTGAGTTTAGAATGCCCTGCAAAAAACTCATGTCACAGTGAGAAATATTCCAGATTGAACATCAGAGGGGATGACAGCCTTAACAACTGCAGATATAGAAGAATTTAGCTGAGAAAAAATTTGAAACCACATCTTAACAGATATCCATTAGGTTGCCACAGCAAAGAAAGTAAGTAAATAATGCAAAGTCATTTAAAACAAGAAAAAGGCTCAAGTAGTGCTGGACTGTCTGAGGGTCAGAAAGCTGGTTGAAAAATAATGAGTCCACTCAAAAAAACTAAAAACAACATGCAAAGTTGTATATATATATATATATATATATATATATATATATATATATATATATATATATCCAAGAGGCTGTGTGGGCTTGTAAAAATCAATCAACAAATAAATAAATAAAAGATAAAACCGGACTGAGCAAAGTAGTAAAGAAGAAAAAACAGGTTCTGAAGAAGTCTATGTTTTTAAACGAAAGTGCTAAACCATTTTTTTAAGTATACAACATTTTTTTCTTTATTATTTTACTCAGTCTGTTTTTTTCTCATATTTATTTATTTATTTTTTCTTTTACAAGCCTGCACAACTCTTTGGGGAGACACACAACTGGTGTTTGTTGTTTTTATTTTTTTATTTATTTTTTTTGAGTGAACTCGTTTTTCAACCAGCTTTCTGACCCTCAGACAGTCCAGCACTATGTGAACCTTTTTCTTGTTTTACTTGTGTTTATTATTAGGCTGCATGGTCACACACCTGTGGCTTTCTTTGGTTTGATTGCAAAGTCATTACAGTTATTATATCTGTGTTCTATATTTATCCTGGGCAGCTGATAGCAAAATACACAGATATGTTAGACTTGAAATAATAATGATATAGACCAGGATTCAAAGACAGTTTGCATAATATGTCTTCATTCAAATCCTAAATTGTATTATAATTCTGATAAGTTGTTTATGACAATTAACAGTAATTAATGATCTATTGTATATACTTTTGAACATGTATTGTTGCTTCTGTTATGTTAACTCTTATAGTGTGAAAAACTGTTTTTGGCTGAAAAGGGGTTCTCGTACCCACTCAGACAGTCCTGGTTATCAAATATAAAATAAATAAATAAAATAAATATGCAGAGTGCAGCTGCATTGAAAATGTCCATGCACAAACTAGGAAATATTCACACAGTGCGTTTCATGACTTCATTCTCCTTAGTGCTGTTCTGACTTCTTATAGACTTTGTCTGGGGCAGTACAGTTTCTGTGGGGGTTTATTTATTCAGAAGCTACTGAAAATACTTCCATCTGCCTTTGATTTCCTGCTGTTTGGTGAGCAGGTTGTTGTCGGTATCAATTATAAAGGGTTTCTGATTACATTCTTTATCTTTCTGTCTTTGCTTTGAAACCTGATAGAGTTTCTTTGTGCCATCTATCAAGTCTCTTTTCAGAAGTTGGTAGAGTGTCTTTGTTGTCTTGTTCTTTGCAAATGCAACTCCTCTCTTAGCCTCTTTGTCAGTCAACCAGTATTTCCTTCTTAGCCTGTCTTTTCCATCTCCCACTTTTTCCTACACTTGTCTTTTTTGATGACTTCCTGGAATTCTGCATTCCACCACTAGATTTCCTTATACACCTTATTTCCAAATCTGATGTGACCACATACCTGTTCTATAGTCCTCACACCTGCTGTTTAGAGGCACTGCCATTCTTCTCTAATTCCACCTATTTCCTCATTGTCCTGACATGCTAGAAGCCTGAGTAATTTCTTGAACTTTTTTGCTTTCTCATTCATTGACTTCCAGGTCTTCAGCATGGTCTCTGTTGTTCTTAGAGCATTCTCTGGCTACTGCTTTCAGCTGATTGTGGCAGCCAGTAGTATATACTGTGGGGCAACTGTTTCATTGGGGATGAATTTTCAGTCACCGATTCTACCCCAGTGCCCTTTCCTTACTTGGTAGAAGTCTACCTCAGTTGCATGTTAGCCACTTTTGTATGTGATCTGGTAACTGTCTTTCTTGGTGAACCATGTGTGGCCACCATCAAGCCATTTGCCAGACAGAAGTCTAGAATGGCCTCTCCTTTACTTCTGTTGCCTCACCCATGTGGATCACAGCAGTCCTCATATCCTGTTCTGTGCATTTAGGTCACCCATCAAGACTAATTTATGTTGTCCTGATTTATCTGGAAGGTCCCGCAAATCCTGTCTGAATGCACTCTTTTCTTCAGTATCAAAACCCTGCTGTGGGGCATAGGCTGAGATTGTGAATAGTGCCCTATCCTTATACTGGAGCCTGATTTCCATGAGTCTATCACTAATTCTGATGACATTATTTGCTTTCTTTTGAATCCTCTCCCTCACTACAATTCCCACACCATTTCTAGTTTATCCTCCTCCTGTGTAGTAGACCCTGGACCCCAAGTCTAGTGACTTTGCTGCTCTGCCCTTCCAGCTTAACTCCTGGATACATAGGATGTTGAGCCTCCTCTTTATCATGCACTTCCAATGCATCCTGTCAGTGAACCTACATTGAGTGTAGCAATTGCTAGTTCATATTTGGCAGATTGATTGGTTTTATGTCTAACTTTTGCTCAACAGAGCTATCCCAGGTAGTCTAAACTGGATAACTGGTCACCATCCAACCAGTAGCTTATTAACCCAGGGCCTGGTGGGCTTTATCACAGGTACACACTGGCCAGTAGGGTCAGATACACCTCTCTCACTGTTAGCATGAGTTCATGGCATAGGTTGGAGTAGGCCCGTTCCTCAATCCACTTATCACAGGCAAATACCCATATCCATTTGGAAACATTAGTCAGCATGACTGAATCACTTAGAGCCAATTTTTACACCTATCTATACTAGCTCTGGCACAGTTTGCAGTCTGTCATCACTGTGTTTTCCTATCCTGAGGATACTGTACGCCACAGTTAATATACAAAGCAGTTGGTCTATACAACACTTCCCACTATAGTGCACCATTTAGAGTCTGTGCTTTTACCCACAGCTCCATTCTTGGGTGAGTTTGAAGTGGAAGCACTGAGTGTGTTTTGGGAGGTGAGAGAAACCCCACAGAGACTCAGGGAGAACATGCAAATATCATACAGGCATTGGCTGGAGGTTATTGAACCTTGTACCTTGTACCTTGTGCATAGGAGGCAAAGACTTTAACTACATAATCATCAATCCTCTTTTTCCTATTTTTACAATGGGTTGGGGTGTCACACCAGCTGTCACCACTTCTCTCGATTCAGAGCTACTCTCCTACTTTCTTCAACAAAGATGTGTACTGCCAAAGGTCTTTACTTACACAATCCGGCTATCTCTTGGCTAGATGTCTTTGTCTCCTCTTGTATTCTTCTTGTCTCTTCTAAAGCCACTTTATCAATATATCTTCTGCTTTCATGTACATGCAACTGAGTCACCATAATCTGTTCTCCTTGATCTTCTCTGTACTTGGGACTACTTTGTTTCTGCTGTGATGTCTACCTCAGGCACTTAATCACCTCATGCTTCCTTAGATGCTATGCCTTTATTATCTGGGTTTCTGATCCATGCAGAAGCACTGACCAAAACACTATTTTGTACACCTCACTTTTGATCTTCTTTGGCTTTCTTCTGGCCCACATTACCTGTGACACTTTTATCAAGTTGATCGCAGCACCTCTGATTTTAGCACTGACTTCCTCTTTCAGACTTCTCTTCCCTTCAACCAAAATTCCCAGATACCTGAAGCAGTTAAGCTGTTCCACCATTTCCTTTCTATCTCAGTTTTAAGCTACTTCTGGATTCCTCTATTTGCTGCCATTACTACTGCTTATCTGTACTCATTTTCATCCTGCATGCCATAAGTTTTGCATTCTAGTGCCGTATCATTTGCTGAGATTCCTGTTCAGTTTGCTTGTAATACCCATGAATTGCATACAGCAGCCTTATTGATCTGTCCCTTCCAACATGTTTGATGACATAGGCCATAACTAGCTAAAACATCAGTAGGCTCAAAGCTGCACCCCAGTGCACACCCACTACCACAGGAACCCCTTGGTGAGTCAAAACACTGGTTGCACTTTTGTGATTGAATTCTTGTACATAGTCTGCACTGATTCTACCAATATGTCCAGGACTTTAAACCATCACAGAAATGCCAAAATTAGCTTTCTTGAGACATTGTCTTATGCTTTTTCTAAGTTTAACAATGCTCAGTTGTACTCTTTCCTTGTCTGCTTCTCATATAAATGCATACAAAGGAAGTCTGAGATCATAATTACATGTATGCATATACTAGGTAAACAAACTAGATATTGCCCTTTCTCCTCACATCCCACCATATTTCATTAACTCAGAATCCTACTAATCATGCTAAAACTGAACAATCACAAGACACTTGCAATCATGTGTATGGGCATGCCCTCAGGTAACAGTGCTAAAACATTGGAAGATGTTCTCTGCTGGGCTTCCTTAAAAATCTCTCATGAAACTATAATATTGGATGATGTTAATATAGATTGATAAATCATACAATCTGAAAATTCATCCAATAATATGCATCGGTATAAGATCACCCAACTGATAACCACACCAACTAGAGATAATAAAGTCAAAGGCAGATAGCCTAAGTGATCAGGTACCAATCTATACCATAAGGTATCAAAGCAGGAGCCACAAAACACATCATTACAGCCTGGTAACACCCCCTCTGAATAAAAAGAGTCAAAGCCACCCTTCTCCATAGTTTTCCTTAGTAATTAAAAAACTCACAAAACAAAGAGACAAAGCATGGAAGGTCTGAACAAAATAAAAAAATAAAACAGCTTCTTCTTTACTACCATATAGGCAACTCAGAGACCTAACAAAACAATTTATCACCAAAGATAAGAAAATCTATTACTCAAACAATCAAAGCATACACACTAGTAATCCAAAACTGTTCTAAGCCTCAATCAATAAACTGTTAAATCCAGGACAAGGTACACTAAACACACAGAAACAAAATAATAGCACAGCTAACCAATTCAATACCCAGTATATATAGACAGCATAGTCATTTACTGACCAGGTGACTAATCAAGCTCTTCATGACCCTACTCAGTCAAATAACCCCCATCAACTATTTTCCTTCCAACCACTTCCCACAGATACCATCAAAAAATGCCTCAAAGATTAAAGCCTACTTCAGCTGCCTCTGACAATCTGCCTGACAAATATCATAAAATAGCAGCTGAGATTATTACATATTAGGTTTCAATTCTGATTAATCGAGTCATATCTGAAAACAACGTCCCCTTGTTATGGAAAAAATCATTCGTCATTCAACTGTACAAGGGTAGAATCAATATAGATCTTTCAATTTATAGACCAATTGCCAATTTATCTTCCTTATCAAAAATATTGGAAAAAAACATATTAATACACAAATTCTCAACTATCTAATAGATAACCAGCATCATTCTCCAACCTAACACGGCTTCTGTCCTCATTACAGTACATGTACTGATTTACTGAATTTTGTTAATACTGTCAAGGCTCATATAAATGCCAGTTGCATAGTTGCCATCTTTACAGATTTATCAAAATCTTTTGAGATTGTCTCTAACCAATCACTCTGAAATAAATTCTCATCCTTAGGGCTCACCAACTTTTCAAGCAATGGTTCCAATGCTACCTCTCAAATAAGGCACAAGCAGTGAAATGGCAAAATAATTTTTCCACGTTCTTGCCAGTAAGTATTGGTATCCCATATGGATCTATACTAGGCTTGATACTTTTCATGATACTCATCAATGACCTCTACACTGCTACAAAATACTACCCTTGTTCAATACATTGAGTCAACTTGCATCTGTTCTGACAAAGCTTTATCTAAACTCCAAGGTCATACACAATGAGCCATCTTATCAATTGAAACATGACTTAAAAAGTAATTCACAACTACTTCTAAATTCTAAAATAGAGAATTACAGATCATTATCACAAAATACATTTCTACCAAAGCAACACCATTCACTATTGTGTCTGCCATCAACACCATGATAGAACAAGTAAATCAAGCAGAAGTACTGCATGTCATCA